>NC_072735.1:104173718-104388189 GCF_026930045.1 Uloborus diversus
CTTATTTTACTAAACAAAAACCAATACCTTTCGTCGCCAGAGTTAAATATGTGCATCGTTTGCGTACTAAGGATGATCTTGAGTACCATTTGTATGTGGTTTGAGCTAGAGCCGCTATATAGATAAGCCGACACATCAGCTTAAGTTTAGCCATTTTGGATCGGATTTTTCATTGTTGCGCGGCTAGGGTTACCACAGCAAAGTTTCGAATTTTTCCAAATTTGCCGGAAATAATATTTTATTTAACAAACAATTCACGTGCCGCTAATAATTGCTCACAGTGAACAATCACCAAACGGATAACTCGCCACAAAAGACAACCACTCAAACACGCGTTTCGATCCAAAATGGCTACTCTTAAGCTGATATAAGGGACCTTAGTTTGAGTAGCATACGTTGCACCCATTGAGCATGGTAATAAAAAGTATTGCTTTCTATTTCGTAAAATAATTTATTACCTCATATAACGTTTTTTTTTTTTTTTTTTACTGTGATGACATAGCAGTCATTGTAAATTACTTATAATTATACTTTTTTTACGATGTCGTAAAAAAGTTATTGAATCTGTGAAGTATAATGACGTAATCCGCAAATTCATATGACATTTTGTTGCTTTTCTGGGATTTTTTAAAATGTGGCAAGAACTTCACTGCTACGTGATAATTTTCACACACTTTCTGTCTCTAACCATTAATCATTGATGACTTTTACCGTATTGTAACCAACAAGTTCGAAACAATAGTTTGCCAACTGTATAGATTTTTTACCTTTGCTGCATATTAACTGGTTATTAGAGGGATCTTAAATCTTACTTTACTATGATTTGAGATGAGAGGGGGGGGGGCAAGATATCAGAGGGGTCTTGCTTTACTATGTGTAAACATTTCATTGGTGAAGCAAAGAGAAAGCAGATGGTGCGTTGTTGTCGGAGTATATTGATAAAAGTTCCGGTGCAACTTCAACTTTCTTGAACACACACTCTTTCGCAGTTCTTGAGAAAAACACAGATTTTTTTACACTATGTACAGAAAAGATCGTTGACAACTGATAAATTAATCAGCAGCAATTAAGCAAATATCAATCAACACCGTAAACTCAACGGGTTACACACGTATTTACATTCAAATACGCAAAACAAAACAGCGAAATGCATCACAATAAACAGAGCTAATACACAGAGCAAAATAAATGCTCTCAGCCCAACGATTCAGACGAGACTGACTTTTTATCATGCAGCGGCTATTTATAAACATCGAAAAGTTTCCACAATATTCGAAATGCTTCTCGAAAATCATAGACCGTTATCTTATTTTTTTCCATTCACAAATTTTATCATTCAGAAATGAGGGGACGTATACTTCAGCAGAATGTATAGAGGCTGTATATTCATTACAGGAAACTATTTACAGGTTACGTTACTACAATAATTTTAGATGACAGATAATTTAATAAACGCCAAATTTAGCTAGATTACGACAAATTAATCACAAAAATAACTAATATTTACAGAATTTGTAACATTGCCCCCTTCCCAAGGACTGCACGTCCCGGGCAGTACAATCCCCAGAAAGGGTGCCAAACTTCTATCACAAGTTCACAAATACACACATTAAATAATAACCAATAATGCATAGAAAACACAATAATAACAAGAAATATTACTAAACATTAAAAGCAAAAATTATCTACAACTTTTATGTTATCAACCATGGCTGTTTACGTAATACTCATGAACTATGGCCATAGTATGGGGCTAACCGATCATAATATACAATCCTAGGTTTTGAATTAGGTGATTTTTGGATCCTCACTACGACGTCATTCAGTCGGTTAAGGACTTTATAGGGTCCATCCCAATGCGACTGCAATTTGGGTGAAAGACCTTTCCGTCGGATGGGATTCCATAAACAAACCTTGTCGCCTTCGTTGAATTCATGTCCAGTAGACCTTGTGTCGTATCGGGTCTTCATCTTCTCCGCCGAGATGTTGATTCGCTCCCGCGTGTAGTTATGAACGACTTCCAACCGGACCTGGAGATCCTGGATGTACTCCTCAGGCGATGCAGGCGCATCCGGAGGACGACCGAAGACGAGATCACAAGGTAGCTCTCGTCCGAAGAGCATCTGAGATGGGGCATATCCGGTAGTCTCGTGGACAGCACTGCGGTAGGCCAGCAGGAACAAAGGTAGCTTCTTGTCCCAATCCTGTTGATTTCTGGAGACCATAAGCGAGAGATTATTCAGGATTGTGTTGTTAAATCTCTCCACCATGCCGTCCGATTGTGGGTGTAGTGGTGTTGTCCTAGTTTTCTCAATTCCGAGAATTTGACATAGGCCCTTAAACACAGCAGAGGTGAAATTAATCCCTTGATCGGAATGAATCTGCAAACGTGTTCCATATCTCGAGATCCAATGTTGGACTAGAGTCTCTGCTACGGTGGTAGCTTCTTGATCTAGAATGGGATATGCTTCGGGCCATTTGGTGAAATAGTCGATGGAAACAAGAATGTATTTGTTCCCATCAGCAGTTCTTGGTAGAGGACCCAAGATGTCGATCCCAATTCGTTCGAAAGGAGCTCCAACGTTGTACAGATGTAGCTTCCCTCTGCTTCTTTTCTTCTGTTTTTTACGAGCAGCACAGGCGTCACAAGAATGGCACCACTTCTCCACGTCATCCTTCGCCTTGATCCAGAAAAAGCGCTCCCGAACTTCATTGAGGGTTTTCAAGACACCAAAATGTCCTCAAGTCGCACTACTATGTATTTCTTTCAGAACATCTGAAATCCTTGATCGAGGAAGTAGTAACTGCCACCTAGATGTTTTGCCGTCATCAGATTCCCATTTTCTGTACAGTACGCCGTTCCGTAAATGGAGTGAGTTCCATAAAGCCAAGTATCTTTTTGTTGCAGGACTGAAGATGGAAACGTTCTGCCAGCCAGGGCGCCAACTGTCACTTTCCATGTACTCCAAAATTGGTTTTATGTCGGGGTCTTCAAGTTGATCTTTTCGAACTTGGTCGTAACTCCATGGATCAGGTTCTGATGATGTTGAAGTCACTGTCACCTGATAGGCAGTAGGGCTAGTCGTTCCATACTGCTTCTCGATTCGGTAACAATAGTGGCAGTTCTCAGGACAGGGTCTCCTTTATAAAGCGTCTGCATTACCGTGAGACAACCTATTTCGGTGCTTGATCTCCATGTCATATTCCTGGAGCCGCTGTATCCACCTGGCTATCTGGCCTTCCGGATTTTTGAAGTTCAAAAGCCAAGTTAACGAGGCATGATCTGTCCGAAGCAGAAATTTTCGGCCGTAGAGGTAATGATGGAAGTGTTCTACAGCTTTCACTATGGTCAGTAACTCCTTTCTGGTGACGCAGTAATTTCGCTCCGACTTTGATAAGCATTTGCTCCAGTAAGCGATGACATATTCGTTGCCGTCTATTTCTTGGGATAAAACAGCTCCGATGCCCTCGTGGCTCGCATCAGTGTCTAGGATGAAGGATTTTCCAGGCTGAGGATATGAGAGAATAGGCGTTGATGTTAAAGCCTCCTTTAGTCGTAGAAATGCATCTTCGCATTCTTTGGACCATTCAAACTTTTGCTTACTCTCCGTCAGCTTATGCAAAGGTCGTGCAATGTTGGAAAAACCCTTCACAAACTTCCTGTAGTACGTGCAGAGCCCCAGGAAACTTCGCAGCTGATGGATGTTTTCGGGACGACTCCAACTCTTGACCGCAGATACGTTTTCTGGATCGGTTTGTACACCCTCAGAAGAGATGATGTGACCAAGGTAGTTCACTTCCCGGCGGAACAAATTACATTTGGACGGGCTTAACTTCAGCTTGGCTTCCTTAAGCTTTTGCAGCACCTTCCTAAGATTAGCCAGATGTTCTTCGAAACTGCGTCCCACGATGATGATATCGTCTAAATAGACCAGACAGGAGTCGTAGGAGAGTCCTCTTAACACTGTCTCCATAAGAATTCGAGCGTAGCTGGTGCATTGCAGAGGCCGAAGGGCATCACTTTAAACTGCCATAAGCCATGTCCAGTTGTAAACGCTGTCTTCTCTCGGTCATCAGGGTGTATCTCAATCTGCCAGTAGCCACTCTTCAAGTCCAGGGTCAAAAACCACTTGTGTCCGGAAAGAGTGTCCAAGGTGTCGTCTATCCGTGGAAGAGGGAAACTGTCTTTCTTGGTGATTTCATTCAGCCGTCGGTAATCGACACAAAATCTGGTGAAGCCATCTTTCTTTCGGACCAAGACGATGGGAGAGGCCCAAGGACAGGATGAGGGTTCTATGACGTCATTCTCCTTCATCTCTTTCAGGAGGGTCACAACCTCTTCCTTTTTGGCGAGCGGTAGTCGTCTTGGATGCTGTTTAATAGGGGGATGTTCTCCAGTGTAGATCCTATGCTGCGTTAAATTCGTACGGCCAACATCCTCCGATGTAGATGAAAACAGATGCTTGAAGTCGTCCACCAATTGTTCCGCAGCAGTTCTTTTATCTTTCGATAATGGCGCACTCCCAATTAACTTCGATGTCAAGGACTCAGAAGACACAGTCTCAGGGGAATTGATTCTTCTAATGATGCAGTTTACTGGAGTACAAGTTTCCAACACTTCACCTTTCCGGATATTCCTTGGCCTTTCACTCACGTTGAGACTCGCACAGGATTTACATCCTTAGAAAGGTCCACAAGCGTAGATGCTACCAGCACTCCTTTTGGGTTATTGCTTTGGTTAGGGTATTCGATGAGGTCAAATCGAAAACTATTGCTTTCTTCAATGGAGCCAGGTATTAATGGTTCTGATCTTGAGGGAATCGATAAATCTGTTTGGGCTATTATTTGATAAGCGGATTTTACATCACTTTCTGCGTGGAAAATGGCTATGTCTTCTCTCATCGAGTGCAGCTCATTAGTCTTAAAGTCGAGGTTGAAGTCATATTTCTTTAAAAAGTCCAATCCGAGAATGAAAGGGTCCGTGATATCAGCAACGAATGCCGTATGATGGTAAGTTGCATTTCCAAACACAATTTCTAATTTCACTTTACCTTCAATTTCGATCTTGTCACCTGTCACAGTTTGGAGGGTAACGCAGGGCGGCGTCGTTCGCAGGGAAACCCGTTTACATATGCGTAAACAAACAGTCCATTACTGCCGCACCTCGTCGATGAAATCTGGAAAACTTTAAGATGGGGCTCATTCCAATTTGGCGGCCTCCGCCCCGCGAGATTGCCTGGGCTTAATTTTCCTGGACCTGAGAGGGAGAGGCGCTCTTCCCTCTGGTTTCTTGGCGAGTTTCAGTTTCGTCGTAAGTGACCCTCGCCGCCACATTTCCAGCACTTAAGTGCTTGTCGATTTTGGTCCTTGGGAGTCGAAATCCTTTTGAGGGTTCCTGCAATTTCTTTGATTTGCTTCTCAAGTTCAGCAATCCGTGACGACACCGGATCAGGCTCATCAGTTTTCACGCCGCGGATTGAATGGCGATCCTTGCGGGTTGCTTGCTGGGCGGCCTCCAACTTCATCGCATACACAACAGCAGAATTCAGATCTTTGACATCCGCCATCCGTAGAGCTTTCTGGATTTCGGGATCTCGAACCCCGTCGATGTAGTAGTTGAGTGCCAGGTTGTGTCGAACATCTGCAGGACAGTCGCAAAACGCAAGATGAGACAGTCTCTCGACGTCCACCGCTAGCTCTTGCAGGGTTTCCCCGGTTTTCTGGAAAAGGGACTTCAACTGGAGTCGGCTGAAATCTTTCTGGCACTTCTCGCCGAAGCGAAGCTACAACGCAGATGTGAGGGCGGCGAAATCCAGGCGCTGACTGTCCGGAAGGGTTTGAAGAATGTCCGCTGCGTCACCTCTCAGGGATGCTACAAGATGACAGGCCTTGGTAACCGGGTCCCATCCATTTGCTTCGGAAACTATCAGGAACTGGGTCTTGTACACTTGCCACGAGGATTTGTCGTCAAATGCGGCGAGCTTAATTGAAGGTCGTGTATCTGAAGGTACAAAATCACCAGCACCGCTTCCTGAGGCCGCCAATTTCCTTTCTAGATCTTTAAAGATCTCTTCCTTCAGTAGATGCAATTTTCTATCTTCTTCTTCCAATTTATTTTCTACAACATTGAACCGGCCTTCAACGGTATCAAATTTTTCTTCAATAACATCAACTCGATGCTCTATGTCATTAAATTTATTTTCCAATCACAGTCTTTACCGAAATAAGTTCGTTTTTAATTTTTTCTTGGTTAGAAGTTAAGTCCTTTTTAACCCCCTTTAAATCACTTTTTAATTGTTCTTGATTTTGCCAACATACTTGCAGTCAGATCACTTTTTAATTGGTCTTGATTAGCCGCCATATCATTTTTTAATTGTTCTTGGTTAGCCGCCAAACTTTCAGTCAAGTCACTTTTCACAGCATTAATTGCTTCCAGAAGTTGTTTTAATTGATCATCCATTGCGCGAGTAATCACCATAAAAATAAAGTCCAAATTCAAACAGTCTTTATGAAAAAATGTCCAAAGTCACACTTACTCCAAGAAAGTCCAGAAGAAGCCCCACGTTGGGCGCCAATCGTAACGGATCCGGCGCGACTTCAAACTTTCTCGAAAGCACGACACAGTTCTTGATAAAAACACAGGAGCTTTATTTACACTATGTACAGGAAAGATCGTTGACAACTGCTAAATTAATCATCAGCAATTAAGCAAATATCAATCAACGATTACCACAAATTAATCACAAAAATAACTAATATTTACAGAATTTGTAACAATATTAAAGCGATTGTCTCACAGAAAGGGAGTGATTCTGAAACATGATTCTGAAAAACCACACTGCTCAAAATGAACCCTGGGAAAAAATTAATGAAGTTCGCCGCATTGTCCCACGCATCATACTCGCTCGACATTGCAGCTCCTGATGTTCCTTTATTTTAATAAATATGTGACGAAATTACTTGAAAATTTGACTGATATTATAAACCTCATCAGCAGACATTTTGCTCTTTAAATGATGTGATTTTTACGAATAAAGGATCGACAATTTTTATTCCACATTGCAAAATGCAGTTGATCAGTGATTAAAATAAATACTTGATAAGCATTTATTTGCTTGAAAAAAACCGTCAGTACTTCTCTGTCCATTATTCTTACGAGATTTTAAACATGTTGGAAAACATACTAAAAGCAAATAGAAATAATGTAGCAAAATGAGGTTAAATCTTAAATTACTCAAAATTAGACGTCTGAAACAATATCACTACTAAGTTAAATGTTAAAATTTTACTATGTCCTAAAAGAAGTTTCACAAATGAAAAATAAAACGCTTTTTTATGAATTTTTCAATCCGAAAATCTAATCACCTTACGGAACAACTATTAGATGTGCATGAAACAGATATTAAATAAGAACTCCATAAAAACTGGCAAAAGAAATGTAAACAATAACAAAAAAGAAATAAAACTTTTCTTACACAAGAAAGTTCCTTTTAAAAACGTACTTTTTTTCCTTTACACAGCGAGACAAAAATATTGCTTTCAAAATATAACTAAACAGGTACGTCACTTGTACTTTCATTAATTTCAAAAATGAGAATTTTTTTTAATGATATATTATTTTAAAGACAAGAACAAAACATTACTTTCAAAACGACGAGAAAAGGGAAAATATGGAAAAGTTTAAAAGCTGTGAGAAAAAAAAAGCTATATTTTTCTAGAATAAGCAGCAAAAAGTGAAAAAGAAAAAGATAAATAATAATTTCCCAGAGGCCCGAGGATTATCTGTAGTACATTTCAGCATTTTATAAAGAAGATGATTTCATTTTATTTAGGTTTTTCATTTAATTTCAGGCAAATTTTGACTACGAAATTGCGAATCAATTTAAGCTAGCAAACTTAAGAATATTTAATTTTGTACTAAAATTAGAAGCTTTTAAAAAATCCAGCAAAATAATGCAAAAACTATCTAACTAGCAGATTGCCACATTTCAATTATACATAGATAGCGTTTAGACTTATCAAATAATGCAGCACGATTGACGAACCATTTTGTTGAATTTAAGTTCAAACCTTAGTAAGTCCTTAAATTTAGTGGTAAAATCCCTCGTATCGTATCGATGCTAGGGTAATTTAAACCAGTATAGTGATAAACGTTAGCTTTTAATTCTTTGGTATAGTATAATTTAATATTTATGCACTGACTCCGTTTTTGAAATTTAAGTTAAAAAATTAATAAAGGTGTAATTTATAAAATAGGCAGTATCTTACGTCATCAAACTGCACTAAAAACAAACTGACAGCTCCATTAATATTCTTTGTCTACTTTATGCCACATACTTCACTCAACATTTCTCCTAGCTTTTTCTATTAGCAATTCGTCTACTGAATGGCTTCTGCCAATAGTTTAAATTGTAAACTATGAGACTTACTTATGAATTCTTACAAGTATTCACATCTTAGAACTGCGCTGACCAAAATCTTACAGTAACTGAACAAATTTTCTTTCCCAGTAATATCCTAAATAATCTCAACAGAATTTATTCAGTCTCTCTAGCACCCACTTCTGATTAATTTATTAATGAATTACTACTGTCAGCACTCAAAATTACAACTTGAGAACATATGAACTGAATACTTTCGGCCGAAAAATCGTGCTAACTACAAATTTATACTTCTGTCAACGATACTCATTCCAACATTAATTTTCAGCACCCGTTTATCAACATTTCTGACATCCTTCGCTGACAAGTTGTCCTCAGAGATTGACTGCTTTTAAAAGTTTAAAATCCATGACCACGTGAAATTCAAAACAAGTTGAATGTTTTAGTGTTTCAAACTTTATGACCCTTCAAACGGAACATTTTTTTTTTTTTTTTGAGGAACATTCGTCTCGGAGACTTGATTTTTTGCTGATTTCGCTAACCGGTTCACTGATTTTTAGGTAGTTTCATTGGGTTACTGCAAAACAAATGAAATACAGAGTAGATAACATTTATATTTATTTTTTGACATTATGTTTGAAGTGTTTGGAACTGAAAATCTATGTACTGCGTCACCTATGCAACTAATCCTAAACAATATAAGCCTAACGTATGGAAATTTAAAATTACATTTTTTCTAATTAGTGTATGGTATTATTATTAGCATAACGTGGCCACCGCTTTTGAATATTTCGATACTTTATATTTCGATATATTTGAAAATGAGTTTAATATTTTTCATGTTTGGATTACTTTTTTTCTCCAACTTTCTTCCCATTTAATATCGCCTACGCGATTGATATTGGAAAGTAAACAAGTACATTGATTTATTAAGGCCCGCTTACATTCTCATGAGCGGAGGGGACATTAGTGCCCGGTGCAGAGATTAGCACTAACAAATTGTAAAAGCTCCTGATGAGTCCTTTTGCCCCGTCTCTTCTATTTAAAAGTTTACTTAACAAAAATGTTCTCTCTCTCTCTCTCTCTCTCTCTCTCTCTCTCTCTCTCTTTCTCTCTCTCTTTCTTTCTTTCTTTCTTTCTTAGCTTAGGTTCTAAATTATTACTTTTGTTATACCTTTATCGCAACATGAATTTCTTTTTACAAAAAAGGTATATTATCTATTGTTATAAAAACCATAAAGTTTATTTTCTAAAACGACAGATAACAATTAAATAATTAATAATGTTGGAGTTTTCAACAGAAGTATTCTCAAACAAAGTATTAATAGGAAGAACGAAATTTTAATATTCATAAATGCTTCCGGAATAACACTTCAAAACCAAAGAGAAAAAAAATCATTAATAAATCAAGTAAAAAGTTTTACGATTAAAAACAGCAACAAAGTAGTAATTGAGAAAAATTATAAACAGTGTTTTACCCGCTAAAAACAATTTTAGTAAAAAAAATCCCTTTTATTAACAGCATGAAACCGATGTCACAAATATCGTAATTAATTTTCAAAAAATGGGTATATAAATAATTTTAATGCGAGCTTAATCCATCAATTACCTAGAAAAAATCGAAAAATTTCGCTTATAGTGAAGAAAAAAATCAACGGCTCATCTGACAGTTAATCTATCAAACTCAGTAAGTTGATAAATGCAAAAAAATCTATATAATTTCCTTTTTAAAAAAAAGCTCTATATTAATTCCATCAGAATGGAAAATATCATCACTTTATTAACACTTTTGATGATTAACATCAATGTCTCATTGGAAAAAATGCGACTTTAATAAAAGCTATATTTATAAGTTTTACCGTAATTAATGCTGTTCTGCTTTTATTTTTGGATACATACTGGAAGAAAGAGCCGTCTGGGACAAAGAATCTCATTTTTTTTTTTTTTTTTTTTTTGAACCCAAGTACCTTTTTTCATATATCATCAACTTTGCGAACCCTCACTAAAAACATTTTGATTTTATTAAAATGTGTTATCTTAATTTTAGAGTAACTGGTAAAATTTTAAGGTTTAATTACATGCTAGAAGTAATTTAGCTTGAAAGCAAGGACATTTTAGGACGTAGAATTTTTATGATAAACCTTCTATTAATTAGGCATAAAGTATCCTCATATATATATAATAGCCAATGATAGAGGAAACTCTCCTGACGTCATCAACAGTAAAACTCGGGTCATGACATGATAATTTCATAAAGTTTAACATGCAGGGAAAGGCTTTATTGTGACAAGGCTGAACTCGATCCGGTAACTTATGTTTTACTATTAAGACTGTGTCATTTCAAGCGAATGAAGAAACGTATAAGTGGTTAACAATCAACGCTATCTGCTGGAGTTTAGAGTTAAACCACTGAAGTTAGGGTTAAAATTTCAACTATCGAAATATCATCAAACAGACAATTGCTTCGTTCAAATGTAGGAGCAATTTTCATCCGTGATGCCTTGACGGGCGATTTTCTAGTCGGGAAATAATTAGCGAAAACTCTTTGCTTGAACTTTTTGTCAAAGTTCATCAATATTTGGCCTCAGTTTAGTCAAATACGGCCAAAAATCATCCTGAATATGAGTTAATTTATGCATTTGCTCTTCAGTTAAGTTAAAGCCGAAAACCCTTTTTCGCGGAAGTAAGTTCTCAAAAACCACAGAAAGCACATCATAGCAAGGTCTGTAACATCTTAATGATCGTCTTGACTCCAGTCCAAAATTTAATCAGCAAAGTATACGATTCTCAACTCCAGCGCTCGAATAAGCTACCTTGCGGTGATTAACAATACTAAAGGAAAAGGTAAAACATTCCATTCTACGTGTTTTCTTTGGGGTAAATTACAGGCGTCAGACAGTTTATGATGTAATGTAATTTCAGAAGAATAGAAAAGAAAGCTTCCCACAAACACGATGAAAAATTAATGTCATTCACTAAGCGTCAAAGCAATTTATAAATTACGGCATTTGTTTGTTTTACCTTTTTCATCCGCCGTTAGACAGTGGCTACAGCGCCGTCTATAGTTTATTGGAGTTGCGAATACTTTTGCTCCATGTAAGGTCACGCGATGTAACTTAGTCTTTCCTCACAATAAATTTCTAGCATTATCAATGTAATTTTGCGAACTTTTTGTTAGTTAACCGCGTGGCTCTTTCAAATCTTACTGATTTTTGTGCACCCCAAGGGGTATGCGATAATACGTAACGAGTTGAGGTTATGGATGTGTATATTTGTACAACGATACACATTTTCAGTAAGTTACCGCCCATTAGCCTAGGCTAAGGCAGAAATACATGTTTTTCAAAGATACACATTTTCAATTAAACGCTTTTGAGGATTTTTTTCAATCAAGATAATGGAAATACACTTAACATAAAATACAGAAGCATAAAGGGTAACCACATTACTTAAATATATATATTTAATCCTTCTAGTTTGAAACTTCCCCAATCTCGTAAATAGGAGTATTCATAGAAAGGCTGTAATTACAGGCTTCTCAACTCTAAAACGCTCCACTTTAAAGCAAGCTACAGCTATAACATTAAACTGAACTTGGAAAAAATTCAAATATCAACTTATATACTTAACCTATACTGAGTTTATATAAATTTTGTTGCTGTTGTTGTTGTTATTTTTGCTTACACAGACGACAAATAGTTTTCATGTACACCATCGAAAGGGTATTCTAATATTTAAGGTTAAATTAATAAATCATAATGATAAGGGTGAAATAAATTATTTTATCTTGATCAGAGAGAAACGATGCGTAAAGCAAAAACTCATTATTTTACTAAAAGCATTAAAACTAGTTTAAAATCAAAGTTTCAAGCCTTTTTTCTGTACGCTATTTTTGTTTTTAAGCTAAATCATAAATAAATATTTTCTATTTAATGAAAATTTTAAAGTGCTTTATAATACATTTTCCAAACCGTTTCAGTTAAAATTTTAAGTATTTAAAGATTAGTTTTGATCAAGTGCAGGTAAACTTTGCTTAAAAGCCACTTACTTTCATTGACATTTTCGCTTTCAATGCATTTGAGCGCTAATTTCAATTTCATCAGAACTAAGTAGAATGAGACAGAAATAATTAGATAAAAATATGAACTTAATTGAGCTTAAATTTAAACAGTGACTTCGTTTTTACATTGATGTAAGACGACCATCAAACACTCTACTTAAAAGCATAAGTATATTATTCAGTACTGTTTCTTACTTAAGCATTTATATAACAGTAAATGCATTAGGTTACTTTAATGAGAGAAAAAACTAGAATCCTCATTTCTGAAATTCTAAATCAATGCTCTAAGGAGGAAAAATAGAAGTAATATTAAATACATTAAATAATAAGTGCGTCCTTATTTAAAACGATTTTAAGAAAACAATGTATAGGATGTCCGAAAAGTCCTTGACAAATTTTGAAAATTCAAAGAGAAGGAACACATTGTCGTAATAATATGCGGTTTGCCCCACAACACTTCATAGGTTCAAGAATTTTTTATGACATAGTAAAAGAAGGGGGGAAAAGTAAGAAAAAGTGTAATTCTAATTTACCACTGTGTTGTCGCAGTAAGGAAAAAAATAACGTCATATAAGACATTTACACCCAAACCTCTTTTTCTGCGGTCTTTCTTTTGTGCGATTTTTTGAGCAATCACATTGCTTATTGTTCTCACTTGACTGTTTTGATGTCCTTTGATTTTATTTCCCCCCCCCCCCTCCCGCCTTCCTCTGCAGCACCACCGTCGATCGGCCCGTCCCGATGCTGCTCCTCTAGCGAAAATCATCTCCAGGTAGCGTCTATATCCTACCCATACACGCATACATACGCAAACCTACACACACATACATACATTCGTGCCTGCACACAGACACAAACACATACGCATACATACACCCACACACTCATGCATGCACAGCGACACAAACACACACGCATGCACACACACACACATGCCTGGACACAAACACATACGCCTACATACACACATACATTCGTGATTGCGAAAAACATAGTTTGAATTAAAGATGTCAAAATTCTTTTTTTTTTTTTTTTTTTTTTGAGCAATCACGAATTGCGTCCATATCCTACACACATACACACACACACGCATACATACACACATAAATGCCTGCACACTGTCGCATACATATACACATACACCTACATACACACACGCGCCTACATACACACACACACACACACACGCTCGTGATTGCGAAAAACATAATTTGAATTTGAAATGCCAAAAATTCAAAAATATATATATATATATATATATATATATATATATATATATATATATATATATATATATATATATATATATATATATACATATATTTTGTGTTTTTTTTTTTGCGACTTTTTTTTGTGCGGTGTATGAAAATTTATATCAGATTGGGACTCAATTGAGGATAGTATTTATAAAACAAACAAAGTTATTCGTAAAACGAACGAACATTTTTATGCGATTTTTTTATGCGGTGGCTATCCACCGCACAAAAGTGGTTTAGGTGTATTTATTTTTAGTTAAAGCAATACTCTCAAACCTGTTTTTGTGGTCTTTCTTTTTGTGCAATTATTATTGTTTATTTATTTATTTGTTTGTTTATTTTATGTGCGGTATATGAAAATTTCAATCAGATCAGGACTTAATTGACAAAATTATTTAAAAAACGAGTGCAAGGTAGTATCTTCAAGTGACGACAGGGGCACCCCGATGGGAAGTCACTGTGACCTCCCAAAAATTATTTTGTTCTGGAATTTTTTTTGACTATTCGACAGAATTAATATCACTCGGTTAATTTTGATTTCGTTTAAAGAAACAATTCCTAGTTATTTCGTAAGATTTAGGATTATTTTCTACGCAAGACTTTTTTATGCGATCCCTATCCACCGCATAAAAAAATGACTGTGTTGCGAAAACAGCTTTTTATAGTTATTCGTGAAGTTTTAGGTAATTTTTTTTATGCAATCCCTCTCCACCGCACAAAAGCAGGTTTGGGTCGTGTACCTTTCATTTCTTGAGTTTTATGTATGCACCGTTTGTGCATATGGAATGAAAATGAGTCTGTTTAATAAAATGATTACGCTCCTCACATGACGTTAGTTTTTCTTACTATGAGGATAAAGCGATTCCTTCAAATTAAACGTTTTTTTTTTAAATCGTGAACCTGCGAAGCATTATGATCCAAATTTATTTGTAGTAGGGGGGCATACTACATTCCGTGGGAAATTTCGTGAGGAAATTGTGAGACCAATTCTATTGTGATCCTTATGGCCTGTGTAATTATGCCTCACCGGGTGTTTCGCTTGAATTTGTGTCAGACGGCCCGTATGACGTCATCAATCCAAGATGGTGGCTGTAATGAGTTTTTGCAATTATGACTCAATTTTTGGGTATTTTGTGATAATTTTCTGGTGAATTTGCTTGATTAATATTCTATTACTTTTCTTATTATAAGTTTAAAATAAAATACTTAATTTATTTGTTTATTAACTCATTTAAAAAAAATTCTGAAGTCTTCATTTTTTACTTTGGCATTCAGAATAAGCTAGTTTAAAAGTACCTCGGGTGAGTTTTTGCAGTTAAAACTAGTGTTAATTTTTAGGATAAAATCACTAAACATTGGTACAGTCGAACCTAGTTAATTCGGACACGCTTATAACGAATTACTGCTAAAGCGAACTACATTTGGGATCCCCATCCTGCTGTACTTACACTTAACACTATTGTTTTTCGGATAAAACGAGCTACAGTTGAGGCGCATTCGCTTTTTAAGTCCCTTTGAGTTCGTTTTAACAAGGTTCGACTGTGTAATCGTTTAACAGGATTTCTTATAACCGGTATAATTACGCCTTAGGAGCTTTTCTTGTATCTTTTAGAACGCACGTTTCATTTCATCAACACAGCGTACGTTCATGCAGAAATTGGTACATGTACTTTCAAACGAGGGAGAAACAAAACTGAAAACACGAATTTCTGGGCCCCAATGAAAAAAGAAAAGCTAAATCTATGTAAAAATAGCACAAAGAAAGTTGCAACGAATGTAGCTGGCACTGTTCTACAGTTAAAAGCCGATCGTTATTTAAACTTCTGCTAGTTGTATCGAGGAGTCGAGCAGATATTGATTTAAAAACAGCATATGAATTTTAGGCTGTTCCACAGTCTACGTTTAATCTGGATGGGTAGGTAAAATTGTCCCAAAACAAATTAAAGTTAATGAAGGTTTCAGAAGAATATGGCTTAGAAAAAGTAAACAGCAGCATCTAAGATTCTTTGCCGAACCCCATAAAAGATTCAAACATACCGAAGCAAATGAACAGAAAATTTAACAGTGTTGCTGTTCTTGATGGAACGGCACAGCTACAATCAATGAAGAAACCAAAGCAAGTGAAAATTGCCGTGTGCAGGTAAACGACAGTATCTGCAGAAATGAGTTTTCGAGGTATTTGAAGAAACGCGTTTTAGATTCTATACTAGCAATAGGGAAATGTTCGAATTAGACGTCTTTTTCAAGCCTTTTTTCAGCGGGTACCAAATAAGCGAGCTTATACAATAAAGATAACATGCAATAAATGATAAATGCAATATCATCATTATACATTGGATGTATATAATGATAAAATGAAACGTGCGTTATAATGCCAAAAAAAAAAAAGGAAAAAGGAAAAATTTGCAGTTACTGCCCTTTACCTGCACACGGCAGAAAACATGTAAGGATTTACCTGCAGAATTTAATAATAAGATCAAGAAAATTCTTTTAAATTATGATGAAACACACTAAGTGTTTGACACATACATTGAAAACCCGCTAAAATCTGCCATGCGGAAAAAAAAGTACATTAACACCCACTGAGTTCGAAATAACCTCTTGTACTATTATTAAAAACGTACACATGAAGGCCCTTTTTTCTCATGTAAAAACAAAGGATAACTTAACAACTTCTCTGGGGAATAAACCGTTAATATACATATGCAGCATTGCAAAAAACCTAATCGTTAGCTGGAGAAATGAAGCTAAACATCATTAAAAGTTGATGTGACTGCGCTGCAAAGCAGTCATAGAGAGGCAGGTGCTAAAATAGTATTGCACTGTCTTCATACTTCTACAGATAGGGCAACGAGTACTCATATATATTCGCCTGACACCGATGTATTTTTGCTAGCATTGTTCTGGTTAAAATCATTTCACTGTCCATGCACTTTTTGACTGGGGCAGGTAGCAACCAAAGAATGACCAGCATTATGACCGCATTAGGACTAGATAAAACGAGGAATATTATGATTATATGCTCTGTCAGGAAATAATATAACACACTCACTTGCTTAGAAGGGAAAACCTACTTTTTGGAAAATTTATAAAACGGCTGACAAAGATACTCTTGACGCTCTGAGTCATCTGGTCAACTGAGAATTTGGTACAAATGATAAAATTGTTATTGAAGGAAGGCTTTATTATTCTGTGTATGTATCGCTGACAAAGATTTCTGATATTGGAGAATTTCTTTGGTTCATGTTTTCCAAGCAGGAGACTCGAAATGAAAATTTGCCTCCTGCTAGAACATCTTTGTCCTCTTACATTTTAAGAGCGCTTTATTAGGTATTGGAGCGACGTCTTGCTGTGTGTGACCAGCAGCATCCGAATTTACCATCACCGCCAGACTTCGGATGCGAAGAGAAAGACAACTTCCATGTTCCAGTTGTGTGTACACTTTTTTGTGCTTCTGAGTCTATTTTGAAACTAGTTCGATGCAGCTGCGTAAAGGGAAAATTCATTGTTTCATGTAAATGCAAATCTCAAAATATTTCATGCGCTGAACTTGGTCTGTGAATGTGATGAGGACTTATGTGAAAATCATAGCCAATAAATCGATATTGATAACGCTTCAGATGAAGATCTTTAAGTAAGAACTGTGTGTCTACCGTTAAATCTATATTATGAATTAAAATCAGAGTTTAGATAATGAAATCAGTCATTCATTAGTTGAGTACATAAAATGTAAATAATAAAGTTATCATTATATCTGATATTAAGTAACGGAAGTTGTTATTTTTTTTCCGCATTGAAAATAAAATGCTTTTTATAACCCCGAAACGGGTGTATGCAAATTATTTTACAGGTTTTTTGGAATAATAAATTTGATTATATCGTACAAGCTTTCCAAAATATTTTTAACTGCTATTGTTTACTAAAAAAGTTCATAAAATCTGCATCGAAACAAAAAAATAAATAAATAAATAACTTATTTTAAATTGGCAATTTGTTTTCAAATTTGAAATATAATAGTATTAGAATATTAAATATATAAGATAAGTTGAAAAAATATCATAATATGCTTCAAAAATCAGTTAAAACCGAAAATTTTCATCAATATCTAGTGCAGCCGCCATCTTGGATTAATGACGTCACACAGGCCGTCTGCACAGCCTTCTATATATCAGGCCTACGCGCTGTATTGCGCAATCGATGTCACGTGACCTCAAGCAGGCGTTGAGCGGGAAAATCCCTTTAGTTCAAACAGTGTTGTGGACCGTAGTAGCTGCTCGTTGCGGATGCAATATTGTATTTCATCTCACAACTTTAGTATCAAATAGCAAAGTAATATTTATTCCAAATGTGTGAATACGTTATCAACTGTCTTTATGGAGACTTGAAATGATGTTTTCTCTTTTGTTCTTTGTATTTGACTGTGCTAAATCGTTACGTTTCGTCAAGTTTACATTATAAGCCGTTGAGATACTTTGGTGGTGAAAATTTAACGTATCAAATGTTTAACATCTCCAAATATGTTTGAAGCTACTATTGTTGGATTAAAAAATGTTAAGAAGGTAAGTGTGGTTACCAATGGTTGTTTTTAAGCAGAATTGATAATAAAAATAAATACAGTAAAATCCCTCCTAACAGATACCCCTCCTATGTGCACAGTATTTAATTCCTCGATTATAAGGTAAAATTAAAAGGTATTAAACCTCTGTCATGCGGACTCCCCTCTATTGCGAACAAAAAATTTTGTCTTGTTCGTGTCCGTATTAGAGGAGTTTTACTGTACTTGTTAAATAATATTTTAAGGATTTTTTACTTGTAAGGGACGAATTTTTATGTATGTTTTTTCATGCTACATATTTTTATCACTTTGGATTTTAATGACGAAGCTTTTTTGCCCTCAATTTGTGTTATGATTATTTTTTGTAACTATTGTTTCAAGGAACTTTTTTAACATGAATTGGCTGAAGAGTGCTGTTTAATATATACATTAGATCGCGGTTCATTAAAAAGAGCAACTGTTTTAACTTTTAAAGCAGTTTCTATTTCTGTAAGGTACTGTACTCTATTATTGAAAGGTACACATTTTTATTTATGTTTTTTTCATGTAACACACATTTATTACTTTCGATTTTAATGACGAAGCTTTTTGCCCTCACTTTGTTAAATGATTATTTTTTGTAACTAAAATTCCAAGGAGCTTTTTAATATGAATTCTCTGAAGAGTGCAGTTTAATAGATACATGAAAACGTGACTTTTGAAAAACACCAACTTTTTCTTTTAAACCCAGCTTCTATTTGTATAAATGTATTTTTTTAAATGTTGTGGATTTTTTTTTTTTTTTTTTTTTGAGGAATTCATAGCAAATGAAAGTGAATTAAAGCTTTTAACAACTATTAGCGAGCAATGCATTAGAAATGTGGTACATGACCATTACAAGCTTAGCTCTCACATCATTTTCTTGATTTTGAGAAATATTATGCAAACGATTTATAACATACTGTTGAATAACTTCTCCAAAAAAAAAAAACTCACAGATAACTCATGATAAATCTAATTATATTTTTTACTCTGAAATATATGCATCAGTATTGTCCTTTTATACCAATTGTTTAGTTTGTTTCAATTGTTCAGATATTTTGTAATTATTATTGGGTATTGGAGTGGTTTTTTTTGTCAAAAATGTATGTTGTTTCTTTTGTTTGTAACAGTTAGAAATATGGCTAAATATTGGTTTATTTTATTCCATCTTATTTTTTTTTCTTTTATTTGTCTGTATTTTTATCAAAGGAAATCAATACTACTTAAAAATCATTCGTGTGAAAAATGCAAAATATTTATTAGTTTATGAATAAGAAATATGCACTTCCCGTTTATCTTCCCCGTCTGTCTTAATCATTTTATAATTTACAGTAAGCAAAATTTATTTCGTACTTTCTTTTGCATTATGATTTGAAATTGAAGTGCATTTTCTTTTTTCACATTAAAATTTTCATTTTTATTCATTATCTATATATTTATTGCGAATATAATATTTAATTGTGTCATGCATGAATTTTAATTTAGTTTACTATTTAAGAACTATTTGTGTCGATATTAAAACTCGAACGATATAAATTTTTAATTTAGAGATGTATCGGAGTATTTCATGTAAAAATTAACTGTTTTTTTTTAATGGATTATAAAAAAATCTAAATTTTTATTCACGGTAGAGCTATTATGAGATGTAAACAAACCGCCTTCACGGGCGGCCATGTTGAATGAGCGCGCAGGCCTTGTGTTAAGATGGCTGTGCCGTCTGACACAAATTCAAGCAAAACACCCGGTAAGGCATAGTTATATAGGCCACAAGGAATGTATTAGAATTGGTCTCACAATTTCCTCACGAAATTTCCCACGGAGGGTCTTTATGCTTAAGTACGCAACTGGACTAATGAGTATTTGTTACTTTTCTATGAATTAAACATAGAGTATGATTTTGGTTTCATTACGTTTCTTATAGCTGAGATCTGTCTTATACAGTTTTTACTTGAAATTTTTATGACACCGATAGGCTTTTACGATATTTTTTTTTTTTTGGAAACTGAAACTATGCTTTAAGAACTCGGTTACAATATTTTTGGCCAATGTTGTATGACTAATTCAATAAATAAAAAGTTCTCGTATTTGAAGGCAAATGCAGAGCATCGCTTATTTTATTCTGTTTTCTTACAACAAAGTAAAATTTAAATGAAAAATGTATCATATCGCGCTTTTCCGCTATGGTCTTTAACATTTTTCAAATCTTTGCACTTTTTTTTAAGCAATCACGATTGCAAATTGCTTTCACTTGACCGTCGTTGATGTTCCTTTGATTTTTGAGATTACCATGACGACGAGAATAAGTCTCTAGCTCGTTCTTGTATTTTTTATACTTATTTTCGCTGTCATAGTTACATATTATCTGCGGTTTGAATTTCTTTTTTGAAATGCTTAACTCAAGCAGATTTTGCATTAAAAAACGGTTTTTATGCGTAAAATCAAGTTTTTCAGATTCACAAGCATTTCAAGTTTTAAACACTTCTACAAAAATACTTAAATAGGTATTATCTAAATACAAAATTTCAAGATTACTAATTCCAATCATTTAGAATTGATAAGAAATAAAAAAATACAATGAAGTTCCACGGCCTCAGAATGCAGTAAAAAGTAATTAGTTTGCAAATTTTTAATTTGGATACTAAAAAAAAAATTTCATTCCCGAAAGAGCATTTGTCAAAAAAGAATCACCCCCCCCCCCCCCCCCCGGTAATTTCGATTTTCTAAATGGAATTACTGAATAAATCAAACTACGAAGCCAATAGAGTTGAAATGAAAGCCATGTTGTTCAAGACTGATAATTAGAAATATATTTCCAATAATCCTCTTGTATATTCAACCTACAAAATTAAAACAAATCAAGAGTAGTGCTTAAGAGGATATTCAAGCTGTCGCCTCCAATTGGAGTAGTGCCGAGTCCGACGGAATTGGACTGCAACAGAATGAACCTAGATCCCCTTTAGCGATGAATACAGATTGAATGTGCACAATAAGGACATTTTTGTACGCTTGTGCAGTTATAAACTCCCAAATAGCACCTGTCGTGTAGACCCCCTAAGGTGGAGGGCAGTAAAAATTCGCTCCGAGGAAAATGAAACAAAATCTCCTGCGCGAAATCAAAACGAATGAAAAATAAGGGATTCTAATGTGGATTACACCACAGCGCCTTTGCTTTTCAGCGGCACACCGCACCCACAGCTGGTAGCGGTGTTATGGGGTGCTATCGTACACGAAACAGGGTCAAATAATAATTTCACTTAAACAAATTACTTATAAAAGTGTGCTTTAAAAGTCAATTTTGGATGCAAAACTTTTATCTTAAAAGCAGCAAAAACATTCATGGTAAGGCATCGAACGGCAGCCATTTCTGCTTTCAGCTCAACCATTTAATCGTCTTTGTTCATTGACTTTTCCAAAGAATTTTTTTGTCAGATATTTATGATTGATATTGTTCCTTAAATTAAAAGTAAAACTCGTACCCAATAGCACAAAAAGAAGCAGTAACCAAAGTTGCGTGATGTACTGATTGAATTGAATATTATTCTATTATTTATATAAAAAATATGTCAAAAATGAAATATACATCAAATCACATTCACGCCAATTTAGTGTTTTCTTGATAAAATTGCTTTCTTTTCAGTCAGTATCAGTCGTAGAAAATAACATAACTGATTACTTGCCTTAGATCAGTTATAAAAATATTGATTTAGAAAAAAAAGGACAATAAAATTTCATCCGATAAGATTTTCTACTATTTAATGATAACAACAAAAATTTCTGGGAGTTTCTTTATCTTTCCCTATTTTTCCTTTTGATCGAGTTGTTTGAGTTTTTTATGATTTGAATTCATGTTACTATATAATTTAAATGATTTTATAAAAAATTAAATATAGTACAAATCTACTAAAACCTTAAGCTGGCTCAAGAACGGGAAAAACGCCTAAAAACAACTGTTGCTCAATTTCAGCTCTTGCTTGCGGTTTTCGATGTTTTATTTCTACAAAAAAAATATGCTCGCGGAAAACCGAAGTCTTTAATGTTTGGAAAAAGAACCTGAACATTATTTTTGAACTCCTTTCATTAAAAAACATATATAGCAATAAAACAATCATTCTGAGATAAACAAGAAGGTCTGCCATGCTGACTCAGGTTATCGGTGTTTATTTTAGAATACATATTTAAAAAAATTTACGGAATAAAAATATTCAATAATTTTACTTCCTCCGTGTTCTTAAAACTATGATTACTGCATTTTCTTTACTAATAATAAAGCTGAAAGTCTGTGTCTCTGGATTTCTGTATGTCAGTTGCGCCCATAGCACCTAGACCGCTCGGCCAATTTTCATAAAATCCTCGATTCATCACCTCGAAGCGATTTTTCGAAAATTCGATTTTGTTCTTTTTCTATTCCATTTTTAAGAACACTTTATCGAGCAAATTATCATAACATGGACGAGTAAATTATCCTAACATGGTCGAGTAAATTATTATAACATGTGCGAGCAAATTATCATAACATGGGCGAGAAAACGAACATAGCAAATTGGCGAGAAGTTCATCATCCATTATTTGTAAATATACAGGCGAACCAAAGGACTTTTTAATTTTCTACTACGGGCAAAGCCGTGCGGGTACCGCTAGTTAAATAATATTTTTGTTAGTTTAGGCATCACAGAACTGAGATTCAAGAACTTTTCGGATCTGATATTCTTTCTTTCCAGATCCAGTATTGACTTCGGATTCTTCCCTGATGATGGGATGAGGGGGGGGGGGGATTTCTAAATGTTAACTCCTAATATTTCAATGCCCAAGTAATATGCAAATAGCTATTTTTCTCTGTTTGGTAATCATCGACAAAGTAAAATTTTAGTAAAGCAGCGTTAAAAAAAAAAAAAAAAAGTCGAAATCTTAAAAATTAAACAGATAAATAAATAAATAAAACCGAAATACTGAACACAAATTATATCTGTCTACTTTACATTAAAATCTTTAAGTACCAGCAGTACAAATAAGAGCGGACAAAATTTTTAGTGAATTCTACCGAGCATTTTTTAAGTCTATATTTTTCATACGTATGGAAATTTAGGTGCCTTAGAGCCACACCAACGTCAGTCTAAAATCGGTGATTTTTAGGTTACTAGAAAATCGCCCGTCAAGATATGACGGGTGAAAATTGCTTCTACATTTGAACGAAGCCATAGCCAGTTTGGTGATATTTGGATCGCTGAAATTTCATCCTGAACTCCAGTGGATTAACCCTAACCTCCAGTAGATAGTTGTTCATTATTGACCCCTGTGACAACAAAACTTGTTACAATTTCAATAATAATACCTCATACCGAAAATCAATTAACGCCATGCACCAAACCTAGATGTCAGCACCATACAGCGAGCATCTAAAAGAAAACCCGTTTTTCTTCCAGCCTATCTGGAGAGAGATTTTTTTTTCCCTTCCCGCCACTTGCGCGAGGAACGATGGCGGGAGCGGTGCTGAAGAAGAAGGAGGCTTGGAAGAGACGAAGGAAGAAAGGAAGTTTTTTGTAGTGCGACTTAAAAATGAAAATAATCGAACAATATCCAACCTCATCAAACTAGAAGCGCACCGCCTTTGCCTAAAAATATGACACAAGCATGAATAACTTGTTTCGGGCGTGATGGTAACAGATGGCAACCAGAGACTAGGAACTCTCGACTCGGAAACATAGCCCCGGCAAATTGATGCTCAAGCCGCTGGTAATCTTCAAGCACCGCCTGCAGCCCTCATCTGGTTTTATCTAATAAGTCTTCGGAGCTACATCCTCAACTTTCTCAGAGCCCGGCGCAGCGGAGCAGCCCCAGCACAGCAGAGCTGCCCCTGCACGGCTGAGCACGTGGGAAAATGGCGCTACGTCTTCCTATCGCATGATCATCTTCCGGATCCCCGGAACAAGGGTAGGGAAACATCCTAGCCCTGTTGGAAAAAAGTCCAGCTCCCTCGCCGTGTAAATGTGAATTTAGTGGCCGATAAGGCGAAGAATTGGTGTATCCAGTGCGCGTGTTCCTTCAAGCGAGGGCTCGTAGAGGTCGATTCTACGGCCCGCGCGCGACCTAAGGTCGCTTCTATGCTCCTGTCTGCATCCGGCGTCGTCGTCCGATTTTTTGAACTGGATTGTTTGGGTGAGGTTAATTCCTTTTGCTCATGTATATTTTTTACCATGTTTAATTCCTTTGCACATGTATGTTTTGTACCATGTTTTTGTTTAATCGGAATAGTTTCAAATGATGCTATATTTTTAATTATACTCATTTAAGGTGTACACCTAATTCTACTAATTGAGATAAATCTAATGTCTCCTAGAGATAATAAAGAAGTGTTTTTCTGACCTAACGTTAATTGTTTTTTGATGCAGCCAAGCTCATACTCTAAACTCCTGCAACCAGGAGATTCTTGTACTAACCACTATACGAATCGCGTCCGCCCTGCTGGTGGTAATTCCACCCCCCAGCATAACAACCCCTTTTTTGTTTCTTCATTTTCCTAAAATGACAGTCTTACCAGTAAAACAGTTAAATGACCAGATCCAGTTCAGCCCTGTGAAAATAAAGCCCCTGTCCCTGCATGTCAAATATTACCAGAACATAGTATCAAATTATTATGCCTTGGCGCGAATTTTATTGTTGATGACGTCAGGAGCGTTAGTCGATCATTCGCGTTTATATATAGTCGCATCAGAGCAACATTAAGATATCTTAGTGTTATTTCTGGACTCTTGCTCTGAGGTGACGATATATGAGGATTACTGCGTTGTACATAGATTCTTATTTCGCCTGAGCTAAGGCCCCTATATATACGAGCCGACGCATCAGCTTAAGATTAGCCATTTTGGATCGGAGCGCGTGTTTGAATGGTAGTCTTTTCTGGCGAGCCATCGCGTTTGGTGATTGTTCACTGTGAGCAATTATTAGCGGCACGTGAACTGTTTATTGAATCAAATATTATTTTCGGGAAATTTGGCGAAATCCGAAACTTTGTTGTGGTAATCCTAGCAGCGCAACAATGAAAATCCGATCCAAAATGGCTAAACTTCAGTTGATGCGTCGGCCTATCTATATAGTGGCTTTAGCCTGAGCCAAAACAACGTAGTTCGATAGAAAAATTTCCTTTTGAATTATTTACCAGTGTTATAAGAGCACGTGTCCCAACCTTTTTATGCACTAGGCAAACGTTTTTATGATCTACAAACGAACAGGTCTAAAAGACCGACTTCTTGAAATGAACGGTCGTTCTTTTGAACTATGATTATTATTTTACAGTACTATCTCTCTCTCTCTTATTTAGTTTCTTTTATTTATTTTTTAATGTATTTTAAGATAATTTTGATTTTATGCACATTCAAAATATTTTTTTGTTTTCGTTTCATTCGTGACAAATACTTGCAGATAAGAAATTTATATTTAGAAATATTTTATCATTTGAAGCAAGTTCATTTTCTGTCTTTCATTAACTTTAAAAATGTTTTATGGTATGGTATTCAGTGAAATTTTCTAACATCACGTCAACTTACTTTTTTACTTCCTTCTACAAAAAAGGAAGTATTGTATTCGCAAAAAAAAAAAAAAAAAATCACTCAAAAATCGACCTTAATTACCATTTTTCTCACCCTCGAACGAATGTTGAGTTTTTTTTCGACCCGACCACACGTGCATATATACCTAAGAACGTATAGACGCCCGAAATATCCATTTTGACGATTCCCGAGTTAATTACAACGAGTTTTCTCCTGACGTCTGTATATATGTATGTGGGTATATGTGTCGCATAACTCAAGAACGGTATGTCCTAGAAAGTTGAAATTTGGTACACAGACTCCTAGTGGGGTCTAGTTGTGCACCTTTTTTTTTTTTTTTGGTTGCATTCGGGTGTTTCTAAAGGGGTTTTTCGCACCTTTTTCGGGGGAAATCATTGTTAATTTCGATGTAAACTCAAGTTGTGTTATCATTTGCCGGACACTTGGCGATATATCGCCAATCTTTAGGTGGCTAAGTTTTGTCGCCAACTTGGCGACAAATTGGGTGATTTTTTTTTTTTTTTAATTTTTACTTTTGTTTCAATTTGGCCCTTGTTGGTGATATTTAGAGAGTTAACTATTGAATCACATTAAGATTGCCAATAATGGGGAAATAACATTAAATTGGTGTAAAAGGAAGTCATGTGATGCACACATCAACTCGTTTTTTTTATTATTATTAAGTGAAATTTTGTAACACAATTTTGTACATTGCTGGAATTAACCCTGTGACCTTTGGAATGGAAAACAGATGTCAAATTTTACCTAGCTACCACTCGATCCCTGAGAAATATCTTACAAAATAAACTATAATTACTTCCTTCATCTTAACCTCAATAAACTAGTTTTTAATTTAGTTTTTGTTGGCATATTTTCCAACTTTTTGGGAATTTTCTTGCTTTCCCTTAAAAGAAAATTACTGATTTAATGCAACCCTTTTAATGCACATGAGTAATCTCGCAAAGATGACATTCGGGTAGAGGTGTGGGTTAAATGTGTTATGTGCCAAATGTGAGTACACTTAGATTGTTCCGGGGCTGAAAGTGCCAGTTATGCTTCCAATTTCAGTTTTTTTTTTCTATAATAAAAATATCCCTACCATTTTGTATTGTTTTTTTCTGCTTTTACACAGTATTTTTTGTTAATATTTTGAAGAGAGAATTTATTTACACCTCACTTTTTTTGGTGCTTTTTTAAAAGCTTTTTGTAAATCGTCGTTTTTTGAAATTAAACAATTGATAATAGTTATTGTTTTACTTTCTCACCTTTAAAAAACTTGTTAAAGTTGTTAATAAAAGACAATCAACAGCAAAAGAGGGTGTCCATATTCACACCTTTTCCTCTAACTTTTCATAAAAGTTATTCCATAATCAAAGAAGTACGTATATTCAAATACTGCTCTTGAAGTAAGAAAATCTCAGTATTGATTTTTTTTTGAAAATGTTTTTACCAAATCTTCCTCCATTCGAAGGCATATCACAATGATTCACACCACTTACACTTTATCAGGAAATTTTACGAACCACATTTGACTTTCTACGTAATGAAATCAATTGCTCAATATCTATTCAAATTTGAGAGCTTGTTTAAATCGAATCTTTCCGACGCAGTGGAGCTGGAACATAAACTTGCCAATAAAGTGTCCATTAGTCATCATATTTCGCCTTCATTGCTTTCAGAACATATTTATTTCGTATTAATGAAGGTATGATCGAAGAGCTTTACACTCTCAGATTAAGAATCTAGCCTATCTGTTATTGACTCTTTAGTTTCTTTTGAGAGTTTTGGACTCTTTAATTCAAGACAAAACCCAAATTATTGCAATGTTTTCTGAGTATTGCAGTTATATTTAATTGAGGAGCATTTGTGCAATCCTCATATATAGAACAGCCAATGATCGAGTAACTCTGCTGACTTCAACAACAATGAAACTCGTGCCACGGCATGATAATTTGATAATATGTTTTAGTAATGTTTAACATTCAGGGAAAGGCTTCATTGTGACAAAGCTGAGCTGGATCCGGGACCTTACTGTTTTACTGGTAAGACTCCTTTCAAGGGAATGAAGAAACGAAAAATTGAGCAACTATGACGGCTACCTACTGGAGTTTAGGGTTAATCCACCAGAGTTAGTAGGGTTAAAATGTCAACTATCAAAATATCACCAAACTGGCAATTGCTTCGTTCAAATGTAGAAACAATTTCGACCCTTCATACCTTGACGGGCGGTTTTCTAGTGTAAAAATAATATTCATAAATTAGTTGTAATAATCATTTATTTATTTGGTTATTAATCTAGATTTAAATGTCCAATAATTATCCAGAATCATATGATTCTATGCTTGGGATATAATGGTGAGACAAGCAAGTACAACTTTTATGCATTAATTTGTAGTACAAATGTAGTTCGAAAACATTTTTATCCTCCGCTTTAGCAAAAGCAAAAAAGAAGGAAAGAAGGTACTATTTCCGAAAAGAGGCTTAATATAGCTTTAAAATGCTGCTAAATGCAAAAAAAAGGCAAAAGCAAAAAAGAAATTAATATTGAATGAATATTGAAAAATAGATACAGAGATAGAGAAACGATTTAGGGTTTCGAGATTGAGATATGTTTGCTTGGCGATCTGTTTTTCCCAGTAATGTTTGAGGAAAAAGTCTCATACATGCAATTTCTTGGTCGGAAGATTTTGGCTATTAGGTACACTTAATTGCCGTATTTCACTTTCCAGTTCAAACAAATTTTTACTCTGTTAAAAATATATATATACTAGCAAAAATACCCGGCGTTGCCCGGGTCAGTGATAGTTATGAGAAACAATCCTTACTTGCCCTTGTTTTCTGTTTTATGCGAAATAATTCGAAACAAACCTTTTTGACGTGATTAAAAATTCAGCTTCTTCCTTACCCATAAAACTAAAATAGCAATAAGTATAAGGAACAAAATAGTATTCATTTAGAAACGAAAGCACGACATTTAAGCGTATACAAATTTGAAGAATTTCCGAAATATGAAATTAAACTTTACATGTTTAAAAACATTTTATCTGTTAGTAATTTTTATTTTACATCTAAAACCTTCTCTGTATGGCTATTGATGTACGAACTGTTTTAAAAAATGTAGCCGCCCGTGTTCCCCTTACACTTGCTTTAGTTTGTTTGGGAAATTTCAATTATTGTGGGCACTTAGTGCGGTTTAAAATGTTACCAAATTTGCGAGAATCATTTTGGGACACCTTCGATAATACTCCCCCCTCTTACTAATTTTTATTATAGAAATATTGTCGCCAGATGCTGAGATGCTTTTGGTCAAAATAAAATAGCGCTAAACGGTTTCATCCGAAATGTTTCCAAAATAAGTAGTAAAATTTGGCGATTGTTTGAAATTGTGCAAAAATAAAAATTTATGGAAGTTTTTGTGCTCTTTATGGATTTGCCTTATTTAGTTGCTGGATTATTTTACAGTAAAAAAAGTTTTTTAGAAGATTCTTTGATTGGCGATATTTTGTTTACATGGTGTAAACTGAGAAACATTATTACGTAGCCTTTGGCTTCCAAAACAGCGACAGTTGAAAAAACTACCAAATGCATCAGCTACTGAATCTTTCTGCAAAAATGTTGGCGATATTTCTGCTGATCTATTGGATAGTGAGTAAGTGTCCATAATACTAAAAAAACCGCTAATTACATTTAAATTCCGTTTAAATGGAAAATGATCAGCCAAATCCATTTATTTTTAGCCAATCTTGTGGAAAAACGTTACTTTAAGATTTGACTTGAGAAAAGCCTCAAAAAGTCAGACGAAACACAAAAATATTCAACAATACAACAATTCTAGCTATCGACTGGGAGTTGAGATGATACACAAAATAATGAATTGGATTGATGAAAGCCTTCGAACAGGGAACAAAAAAGCTCATAACTCGTGTTTTATACAACTTAGAAACTTAGAACAGAAACAATCTTTAGCAGAAAAATTAGCGTTTTCGATAGACACATAATGTTAATATGTGCACGTTTTTTTCTACCTCCATATTGGGGTATTTGTGCGAAAATTGGGACTAAAATTGGAATAAAAAAGGAACTATCAATCAGATTTTTTCGAACTGGTCTGTAAACCTTCCCAGTACCAAAATGAACAAACGGTGAAAGTTTCAGCCAAATCTGCCGGATAGTTTCTGAGATCTTAGGGAACAAATTTACCAACATCCATTTATATATATACGAGGCGTATCCGGAAAGTAAGTACCGTTTTGAAAAAAAAGCTATAAAAATTTTTTTTTTAAAGATTGTTTAATGTTTACATGAAAGATCATACCTTAAATTATTTTTCAACATAGTTTCCACCATTGTTGAGGCACTTGTCGTAGTGGCTCACCAGCTTATTTATACCTGCCTCAAAGAAACTTGCCGCCAATGAAGAGAGCCATAAATTTACAGCGTTTTTTGCGTCGTCATCACAAGCAAAGCACCTACCTCCAAGTTCTCGTTTCATGTGCAGGAACAAGTGGAAATCAGACGGTGCCAAGTCTGGGCTGTACGGCGGGTGATTAAACATTAGTCGCAAGCGAAGGCCGCCCACTTCGTGTTGCGTCATGGACATTTATCCGTCCTTCATTGAACTGTCTTACCCACTTCCACGCCATTCCATCAGTCATTGCACTTTCACCGTAAATCTCTGTAATCTGACGATGGATTTAGGATGGCTTAACGTTCCTTGCATTCAAAAACCGGATCACAGAACGAATTTCACAGTCGGCGGGATCATGGATTTTTTTAAGCATTTTATACAGCCACAGTAAACGCAAAACACAAGACAAATCAACCGTAATGGAGTGAGTTTGTAGCCGATGAACAGAGGAAACAAGTACGCATGCACTGAGCGTCGACAGCAGCGCTGCAGCGGCATTAGAACGAAACGGTACTTACTTTCCGGATACGCCTCGTATATATATATATATATATATATATATATATATATATTAATTTGAATTTTTGGCATCTTGAATTCAAATTATGTTTTTCGCAATCACGAGCGTGTGTGTTTATGTAGGCGCATGTATGTGGGTGCGTGTATATGTGTGTATGTATGCATGTGTGTGCGTGTTGTGTATGCAGTGCTGTGTGTGTACGCGCGCGTGTGTTTAAGTAGGCGTTCGTGTGTGTGTATGTAGGCATATGTGTTTGTGTGTGTGTGTATACGTGTGTGTGTAGGATATGGACGCAACCTGGAGACGGTTTTCGCAAGAGGAGCAGCATCGTGAGGCCGTTCGACGCAACGGTGGTGCTGGCAGAGGGTGCTGGTGGGAAAATAAAATCAGCGTAACATCAAAAACAGTCAAGTAAGAACAATAAGCAATCGTGATTGCTCAAAAAAAAAGGAGACTTTTGCACTTCTTGGGAAGAGTAAGGGATGCAACCTTCCCTATCTGAATGAAAGATTTACTTCCAACACTTTTTTTTTTATAGAAATCTTGACCTAGATTAGGTAGAAAGGTGTGTTTTCCTTTCTTTCTTTAATGAAACTATTTTAAAGTTCTTTTTATATGAATTCAAAATGTTCTAACATTAACTACTGAGAGAAAAATTCAAACCTAATTATCTAAAACTTAAACGTTACTAGAAATTAGTTCTTTGTTCCAAAACAATTAGAAATCTCAGAGATTCTCAATTTATTCTAAATTTTTTGTTCCGAAAAGTACCAAAACCAGGGGAGAAATATTGATAAAAATAGGAATATAGTTTCTAGTTGGCCTAACTTAACGAAAGCAACAGATTAATAGTTTGAATCAAACTGAAATACATTCAAAGCGAGAGAAAAAACTCCAAACCGTTTTATTTTTTATTATAAATGATTATTATTGTGCAAAAGCTTTAATTTTGCAATATTGATAGATTGTTATAATATTTTTTTTTTCCAATTAGTCAACAGAGAAAAACTTTTGGTGAGAAACTTTTTGTGTTTTATTTCTCTTTAGTTTCATTTATTATTATTTTAATTTAATTAATTTAATAGCTTACTTCGAAATTAAAAAAGGAACTCAAATCGTTAGGTATCAATCATTTTATTCTTTTAGTAATAATTCCGTAAATGGTGGTTTTAGTGTAAATCTTTCTAAGGTAAGTGCATCACAAAAGACCTAGCTGATGTTCAGGGCCAAATGTTTCGTTCATTAATAAATTAATTGTCTCCAATATTCGTACATTCATCAAATGAGTCACATAAAATAAGAAAAAAAAATCATTTCGTGTGAAAATATAAGTTTAAATTAAGTTTATCAGCATTTTAACAAACAAATGGTGAATTGACCTTATTAGGAAAACGGGTCCCAGATAAGGCCAACTCTGACAAAATGGCAAAACGTAGTCAAACCTTTTAAAAAAATTGAAAAATTATTTTTTGTCAATATAAAAACATGCTAAACTACACTTGATAAATTCAAAAACATTGTCGAAAATTCCATATTATTCTCAAGGAAGGGAGATAGACAAATCGTCCCACTCAGAGACGTTATTTTCAGTTTTTTTTTTTGGTCAACCTTGCCCACAGTTCGTGCACAATTATGCAGCATATTCAACACTTGATCATGTCCTTCGCAGGATCCTTCGGTATATAACTAAGGACACCAGAGTCCTAATAATGACAGTAATGGCTTTTTTTAGGCGAAAATCTACTTTTGTAGGATTATCAAATCACAGGAAACTGACAGTTCACAGCGACATTTTGCTTCTTGAATTCAACATCATAGATTAGGCTTGATAAAACAATTAAGGTAGAAATGGGCAAATTAATACGCGGGCAAGTTGATGCAGAAGATGGCGTGACTAAACGTAAATGCTCAGGCAGTCCGTAAGAAAATAAGTTGTAGTTTACTTCATAAAATTGTAGTTTCAAGTCAGTGCCTGACGACATTCCACGGTGAGTGATCCACTCATCAGTGTTGTGATCAAAAGTTTGTTTTGATTAGTACAAAATATTTTACAAGTGTGTTTGAGTGGATTTGTGAAGAAGATAATGCATTCCTGACTGTTTATTGTCAGTTCCTGTAAAAGTATACTTAACGGAGAGTATTATACAATAGTTTCAAATGTTACAGACTTTTTAATTTAATAGGTCTGCTGCTTGGGCAAATTGATCGTACATTTGCTTGGGGGCACAATGATTCAGTTTATCAACTCACCCCAATTGAGCGAAATATAGGGTGTCCGAATTAAATATACCGAATTTGGAGAGGTTTTGATGCTTATCAAAGTATTTAAAAACCTAAGAAAACTAAAATTACGTACAAAAACTCACAAAGTTTTTCTTTTTTTTTCGAAAAATCTGTTCATTTCCACGTGGGCTTTTTTACTATCCCTAAGCTTTTTAGTATCCTTTCTTCTATACTTCCCGTTTCGGGAAATTTTTCATGCCACTTTTTAATGCTTTTATCCTAGAGTGGATTTAATTCATAAACTGTTTGAAACATTCTTTACTTTTATTACGGATTTCTACCACACTGTTACAAAAAATCCTGAAATTTTACGGTAAAAGTTAATGGCATCCATGTTCCTAGTAATTTTTACCGTAAAATGCATTTTTACTGTAACATTTTATAGTTGAAAAAGCGGTTTTGCTGCCCACCATACAAGTTGGGACACACCGAGTGAGGTCTCCGGACAATTTACTGTAATTTTTTTCTATACCGTAAACACTTCATTTTACAGAAAAATTTACCTTAAAAGTTTCCTGAATTTTTAACAGTGCAGAGAACAATTAGCGCATTTTCTTTCGTGCATTGACGCCATTCACATTTTTGTCCGCTCATTAAAAGCGGGTGCGTCAGATACAAGTAAAAACTATTTTCGTCATATTCTAAAAACTCAGCTGCCAAATTTGGTCATTATCGCCCTTGTACCACTTAAACCTTTTTTTATTCGACTGTTCAAGTTCGGTACGTTTGATAAGGACCTACAGGGTGTCCAGCAAAGGACTCCCTGATTTCAAAATTAGATATCTCGAAAACAAAGGACGATATTGAAATAAAATAAACGGTATGTTTATTGTGAAACCCATAAAAATCACATCCTGGAACTCGGAAATTAATTACAAAAATTGCCAACAGGTGGGGCTGCACAATGCAGTTGCAATAGAAGTCTCCATAAATAGTGCTGCAAAGAGGTTAGTTGTTTCAGCAGTAGCTTAGTCTCTCAGATATGCTTTCATATACGCTGCAAATTATTGTCCATCCTCTTCGCAGCACTATTTATGGCAACTTTTATTGCAATTACAGCGTGCAGCGCCACCTGTGGGAACTTTTTAAAACTAATTTACAAGTTCCTGTATATGATTTTTATGGGTTTCACAATAAACATACCGTTTATTTTATTCCAATATCGTCCTTTGTTTTCGAGATATTTAATTTTGAAACCAGGGAGTCCTTTACTGGACACCCTGTATCATCAAACGTACAAAAGGAAGACGAATGGTTCCTAATTGCTTAACCTTGTATTTTCATTTAAGTTATTCATTTTTATATTTGAGGCAATGAGAAGCAAAGGGATGTTGGCAAAATTTAAAATTTGGAGATAGCCAGTACAAATGGTAGATGAACCTCTCCTCTGTCTTGGGGCATGAGATTGTACTATTCTACCGTGTGCAGGTAAACGGCAGTATCTGCAGAAATGAGTTTTCGAGATATTTGAAGAAATGTGTGGTGGATTCAGTACTAACAATGAGAAACGTTGGAATTAGACTTTTTTCGCGCCTTTTTTTAAACGGAAACCAAATAAGCGAGCTTGTACAATAAAGATAACGTACAATCGATGACAAAGATGCAGAAAAATTAAAAATGAAAAATTGCAGTTACTGCCCTTTACCTGCACACGGCAGTATTATTGCTTCTCCCTGCCTCTCTCTTTGCTCTAGCCCATTATTTGCCTGCACTTCTTGCAAAGCTACAGTATCCAGAGACTTTTTTTTACTTTCTTCTATATCTAATATATAGAAGAAAGTATTGGATTCGTGCAAATTTTCGAACTTCGAATTTTGACGGATTCGAACGTTTTGAGGTGTGCTGAGTCCATTTCGACTATTTTTGGAAAATGTCTGTATGTCTGTGTGTGTGTATGTGTGTATGTATGTGTGTGCGTGTGTGTGTATGTGTGTGTGTGTGTGTGTGTGTGTGTGTCACGTCTGTGTGTGACCAGTTTTTTGTGGCCGCTCTACAGCAAAAACTACCGCATGAAATCGAACGAAATATGGTACACATATGTGCCCCTATGTGAACTTGTGCCCATTGGTTTTTGGCGCAAATTCCTCCAAGGAGGGTAGAGCAATGGGACGTTTTTTGAGTTACGCGTGCTTGCTATTCCTCAGGAAGTAACTGGCGGAATCAAACAAAATTTAATCCATATGTTGCCATTAACAGGAACAGGTGCTGATTCAATTTTGGTGTCAATAACTCAAACGGGGGTTGAGCTATAGAACGTTTTTTGTCGTCAATTGTGACTGCTGTATCTCAAGAAATAATGAACGGAATGAAAGAAAAATTTATCGGCGAGTAGCCCTTAGTGGGTATAAGAGCTGATTTTATTTTGGTGTCAACAGCTAAAGTAGCGCAATCGCCCGTTCTTTTTTTCCATTTTGAGTGCCCTATCTCAAGAAGTAATGCTACGTTCTGGTTGAAATTTGGAATATATGTGAATCCATATGTAAACAAGCTTTGGTTCAATTTTGACGCCAATCGCTCCAAGAGGTGTTTTTTTTTTCGAATAAAAATAGCTTTATTAATGCAACAATAAGAAAGATAAATCGTAATAGACTGTCGTCTGCGTATTTCTCGTGATTTTAATCGTATGGAAATGATCGGAATATTACATAGACTAATAATAAGAGTAGACCGAGCTTTCTCAGACTTACTGATGAAAAAATTGGTTCACGGATACATCATGTGACTGGTGGAAGGCTTGGCGAAAACTTTGTCAGCATGGTTGCTAGATGGCAATATTATCTATAGTTTGGCACTCGACATGTATTTTAAGACGTAATGCGTTTTCATTATAATTTTTTTCCAGGTACACAGATTGAACTGTTTTTCTTTTAGTTATGCATTATTTTGACATTAGTAATTAGTTTTTGATCACAGTTTTCAGTAACTTTTATTTCATTTGGAACTGCTACGTCAGCGTTGGCGTGAACGTAATGGCGTAAACGTTTTGCATTAACGCAAAAATGTACTACTAGGTACCTTAAATTGATATTGTAGGTAAAAATCTTACCGTTTGCCGATTCTTTTTGGGCGCTTGCATCTTTAATTGCTTAGAGAGTTACTGAAATTGAATAAAGAAAATGCACAGTACTAGCTAAGCGAAAAAATCACTATATTAACAAAATATTTACAACTTAGAATAACAAATTTACAAATCGGACTCCATAAAAGATCATTCTTCCGTGTTCCATCAATTCTATTCATTTTATTTCTCGCGGACGTTGATCGTCTGCTACGATCAATGCCCGCTGTTGCTAGGATATCCACCAGTCACATGGTTTGGTTAAGAGCAGCAAAAGGGTTGCCATAGCTCGGTCTACTCTTATTATTAGTCTATGGAATATTATCTCAATGATTTAAAATTTTTAACTGTTGCCATCTTATGTTTGTTAACAAATAAAATATTTGTAATTAATGCAAGCAAGGCTTTTAAAATAAGTTTCAATTTTCGCTCTTTGCTTTGCTTTTTTAATAATTCAGACATTGGGATGGTCGTCCAGTTTTTGCATGTGTAATTTTGTTTTTGTTGGGAATATTGCTTCCTCGTCAAGCATGAGGAGGTATCAGAAGAAAAAAAAAAGAAAAATATAGAAGAAAGTTTCGTGATGGCCACAATATACTAGTTTTTTGTCATGTTTTGGGGGTCAGTCAAACTGCAACATTTGGCTAAAACTGAAACACTCACATCCCTTTGCCCCCCACTGCCTCAATTGCGATTTCATTGGGATTAACAAAATGATTTTACGTATATCCTTGATATAGTGCTCTTTCGAGCTATCTGAATTACGTTATATAACGTTTTATACACTGGTATCAACTTGTCCCCATGAGGGGAAGTTTTTTACACTTGAAGGCTCAAAAGATGAAAGTATACAAATGTCTACGGAAGGGTAGGGCAATGTGAAACGCGGGGTAAAGTGGGACAAAGCTATTTTTCGAATTTTTTAATTATAACCGGGAGATGATGGTAGGTATGCCCGAATCTACGGCAATTGGCCGGATGGATTCTGGGATATGAAGTTGCTTGCGTTTGCAATCAAATAATAGTTATTTTTCTGATTTTATTTGAGCAATGTTTTTTTTTATAACTCTCGCATGCATCGATTTATAACATTTTCTTTTATGAATTAAAATTAGCCACTTGATCACTGTCATTGTTCTTCCTATGTAGCTAATTACCATTAAAATAATTTAGGATAGGCTTTAAACAAACTCTTTAAAATGTTGAATTAGAAGAATTAGGTGGAGTGGGGTACAGTGAGACACTCGTAGTTGGGGCAGAGGGGGACTCTCACTGTGCCCCATCCTAAATTCTGATTCGAAAGGGCTTTCTTTTGAGCAATCACGGTTGCTTCTTGCTTTCATATGACTCTTTTGGGGTTCTATCATTTTATTTTCCCGCCAGCACCCTCTGCAGCATCACCGTCGACCGGGTCCTCACGATGCTGCTCCTCTAGCGAAAACCGTCTCCAGGTTGCGTCTATATCCTACACTTACACGCATACATACACGCACCTACACAGACACACAAACACATACACCTACACACATACACAAACACACAAACACATACACACACATACACCTACACCCACAAACATAAACACATATTCACACACAAACACATACACTCACTCAAACACATAAACACACATGCATACATACAGACACCTACACACAACTACCCACACACTCATGCCTGCACACAGACACAAACACATATGCCTACACACACATACATTTCCCCCCTACCAAAAACACTCTCACACACACAACTACCCACACACTCATACCTGCACACAGACACAAACACACATGCCTACACACACACATACACAAACCCCCTACACACAAACACACATACCCCCACACACACATAAACACACACGCCTACATACACACACACACTCGTGATTGCGAAAAACAATTTGAATTCAAGAGGTCAAAATTCAAATTAATTTTTCTTTTTTTTTTCTTTTTCTTTTTCTTTTCTTTTTTTTTTTTTTTTTTTCAAATTTATTTTACGATTTCAGAGTTTTTAACTTGTTGTTCATGTACTTTACAGGTATTTTTATCTGATCAAAAATGAAAATCAAACCACGTAAGGCGAAAATAGGGAAATTTTCTGACGACTCTATGAGAAATTCATTTGTAACTTGCCTTCTGATTCCAAGTGACATTTTAGATAAAGTAGATCATAATAATCTGTAAAGACATAGATAAAATTGATAAAAAAGAGCCCTCTTCCTTTTAAAAGTGAGTACATTTCTTAGAGGATATCCAAAAACCGAAGAGGGAAAAGGTTGAGAAAAAAGAAGGGAATTTAAAGGGTAAAAGTATCATTGCAAGTAATACTTATGGAAAAAAAATTTAGAAGAAGAAAGCACAACTGGAGAAATGAATTTAAAAATAATAAAAAAATGTATGTTTATTTGACGCAACTAATGAAGTCGAACAAATTAAAGAGGGGTATCTGATATGTTAACAGACCAAAAATACATTTGCAAAAATCTACTTTCTCGATTTTAAGAGATAGATCGTGAGACACTTGAAGGAGGCTTTGTTCTGATAGAATATGCAATCAAACAGAAATACTTTTGTGTTGTAAATGTTTTAATGGAGACTTGTACATGTACATTAGTTTTTACTGTAGTTAGTTTAGTGTGTTTAGTTTTTAAAAGTGAACCATTTTTATTCTTTTTAACGACGCATATGTAGGGGAATGTGGGGCAAAGTGAAATAGCGGGGCAAAGTGAAATGGTGAAATATTTACTTTGCTTTTAGCGCCACCTATCTGGCAATATATTAACTATATAGTGGCACATGCAAAAATATTCCAGTCAGTTAAAAAATACCACCGAAATTAACCGGTATAATATACAGGCAATTTTCAAAAATTGATACTCATATTGTAATATTTTGTTGCAAGTCAAAAATTGTTTTCTTATTATAAAATGATAAAGTTCTTGTTATTAATATTTTAAGCATTAACTCTAATACTCTTAACTAATACTCTGTGAAATATTTATTTAGTTAATATTAAGCCTACTTGTATTTTAAATATTTTCTGCGATCAGCCAAGTACATGCGGGGCAAAGTGGATGGGGCAAAATAAAATAGTTTATTTTGTTTTCTCGCTCATTCATTTCCTAAATCACTTACGTATTTATTTATTAATTCGTTCATTTTCATTCTTCCATTTAGCACTTCATTGATTTATTCATTCATTCACTTATTTTCTTATTCATTCAGTCTTTTACTCGTTCATTTATTTTCCTTCATATATTAATCAATTAACTAATTTAATTTTCTGTTTATCTTTTCAGTATCTTTTCATTTACTCATTAAACCTTTTATTTACGTATTCATTTGATCAAAAATATTTTCTACAATTGAATAGAAAATATTTCATTATAAAAGTATTTCATTTTTCACTTTGCCCAATGGAAAAAAAATTAACATTTTATGTTTTTTTTTTTTTTTTTTTTGAAGCCACAAACTTACTGCCAAAAATGAAAAAAAAATACTGTTTCAATGTAAGTTTTATTAAAAAATATAATGTTCTTTCTTTATGTACTGTAATTTTCAAAATAAATTTCCAATTGGTTCATTTTGAAAATGCTCAGTCATCTTAACCATTTCACTTTGCCCCACATTCCCCTACTAAATGTTGCATCCGATCTGAATGAAACTAAAAAAATGTTGATAACAGCTTCTACGAAAAGTATTGATAGGAAGTGAAATCAATCTTTTTTGTTGTCTGAAAATTAAATTTTTATTTATATGTACGATGAAACTTGAATTTTCTTTTCATTAATATTTAGTTCTGATGTTAAACATTGAACATATTATGTTTCACTCAGTCCTCTATGTTGTCTCTCTATGCCTTGCATGCTGTCTAACTGTGCCCCGTATGTTGTCTTACTGTATCCCATGCATGGGGTACAGTAAAATTTTACGTTTCCTTTTTGCTTCCTTTTACAAAAAAGGAAGAATTGTATTTGCGAAAAAAATTTCACTCAAACCAGCACTGCGTGTTTGTAGGCGTCTACGCGGCGTGTTTGTACGTACATATAAATGGAAGCACGAGTATATACATATTTATACGTGTAAACACGATTATCTACCTGTATAGACGTATATGCGTACATTTACTTGTATACACCAGTACATGTATGTAAACACGAGTATATACTCTCATATACATGCATGTCTACAGAGTGAATCTAAGCTCTTGGAGGAAAATGTAATGGGTGTGACAGGGGAGGATAAGAAGCAAATAATCATAAGGAACTTATGGTCGCTGACGCGCTACACGCATACAAAGTCAGAAAGTAATGGATGCAAAACAGGTCACAAATTTGTTGCACAAAGATGATTTAACCCAGTATTTTAGTTTTTTAGAAATATTTAGAAATATTTAGGGCAGTTGTTAAACGTTACGGCCATTGGTAGTTTTAATACACGCATCGCAGCAAAGACACAGCGACTCATGAAAGTTTTTCAAAATCTCGTTTTTGCAACAAAGAGTGCTTTGTGATTGCGAAGCATATGTATTACAGCTGCAGGTCACAAATTTCATAAATCGCTTTAAAACTTTCTTGAGACCTAAAATGTTGTGTAAAATTCTCTGTATGTAAAAATTTTTTTGCATCCATCAGTTTCTGGCTTTGCGTGCATGTAGCACGTCAGCATTGTGTTTGTGAACATATGTTACTTATGATTCTTGCTTCTTATCCTCCCCTCTATCAACTTTAATAATTCGCCAAAGAGTTTAAACTCACCCTGTATACTTGCTCATCATATGCTTGTATGTAGGTGTGTACTCGAGTACGTACACATATATCTGTGTCTACCTGAGTATACATATAAGTGTTCGTATATATATATATAGTATAAGCGAATATATACGTGAATCGTCGAATGTATATCTGTACAGATAAAAAAATACTTACATACACTCATATACGTATGTATTGGTGTATTTATGTGAATAGGTCTATATACGTGCCTACACGAGTACATGCATATACTCGCGTATTTGACCCCGTTTACTGTAAAAACAATACATTTTTATGATAAATTAATATTTAATTTATATCTGCCTTATACTTAAAGATTAAGTGACATTACAAGAACAATATTCGTTAAGCCTAATATTATGACCACTTTACCCCATCTTACTTAAATTGTTCTAAAAAATTATCTAAAATAGATTCAGCTAACGGCTAATGAGTAAGATTTCTTGAGACATCTAGGAAGCTTTCTGTTCAGTCAATTTGTTCATAATTTGAACAAACAAAATTTCCCAAGAAAGTTAAAAGAGGTGTTTAGATTTTAAATTTTTTCATATTTACACAAAACATTTTTTTTTTTACCAAATAAAATTTTGCCAGTTGTAAAATTTCGTATTCAAAATGAACTTTCTAACTGCCCTATTCTAAAATAAAATTTTCACATTCATTCACACGTTTATTTCCAAGCTATAGCCATTTTTTTGACGTATGACCACTTTACCCCATTGACCACTTTCCCACACCACACCCAATACTTAAGCTGCACTAAAAAAAACAACTTAAAAATTTTCCTAAAGAATCACAGTTTTCAAATTTCTTGAGATTTATAATTTTCGTCTCACTGTACCTCAACCTTTCCTAATAGCAGATTCAAAGAAGCAAAGTGAATAAATTAAAGAAAAAAATATTAAAAATGCCGCAACTTGCCCCACTCTCCTCTAACAACTTTTTTTGTGCTAGCAAACTACAGTGAATCATGTAGAAATAAGATTTACTGTAAAGTAAAACAGGCAATTTCGAAAAGACTCTTTTTAGCCTACTTTCCCAGTAATATTCAGAGAAAAGAGAAAAAAGCATGAACAAAGGCTTAATGCATCTTAAAAATATCGCGAAAAACAAAAAAAAGTAAAAAATAAATAAAATAATTAATTAAATATCAAAAAATTAAAAACTGGAAAATAGAGTATTGAGACAACTGAAGACAACTCCTCCACTTCCTCCCCGAATGGTAACAAGACCTTCTTAGTTTTGGTGGGTAATGTTGAGTGACTTTCCAACACCATCCTACTAGAAACACGGAACAACAGCTGACTTGACAGAAATTTTGACAAAATACAGTAGCACCATCAAAATCAACATTTTGTGTACATCATTAAGGGAGTAGAGTATTGAGAGGGGGGAAATGTCTGTCGGTCTATCTGTCTGCCCCCCCCCCCCTTAATAACTTTTGAGTAAATAGTACGTTTCGAGCATTTTTTTTTTTTTTTTTTTTTGTTCGAAAGATCTCAGCAATGACATTTCACTTTTTCATTTGATCAGTTTTTCGTTTAATTTTGAACTGTGCAAAAAAACTTAACATTAGCGACCACGGGGAAATTCAGGGCTACTCCGAAATTAGAGGCGAATTTACTTCAAACAAACTTTGTAGGAAAATGTTTTTGAAGCATAGAAAATATCTTTTTGATTTGAACGATTTTCTGTTCAATTTTGAACAGTTCAAATCCTTTAACATTAGTGCCTACGGCAAAACTAAAAGTCAATGTAGATCCCGAACTTAAAGGCTTACTTGAAACAAAGGCCGTAGCCAAGTTTCTATTTCAAATCTGCCCTAGCGGCTTTTTCGACTCGCACTTGGGGGATCATTTTGGTGTCGAATAAAACTAATTTAGCCAAATTTTCAGCTCCTAATCTCACCCCACATTCGAGTTTTTCAAAAAAAAAAAAAAAAAAAAAAAAAAACCTGTTTTTTTCGATTTAATTTTTTTCCATAGTAAAATTCAAAATTAATGAACGGTAAGTTTTTCCTTATTCTTAGAAATAAAATACATGAAAAATTGGTATACTCATAATTTTTAAACGAAAAGCTGATTTTTGGCGGCGGATTTTTTTTTTTCCAATATTTTTCTGAAAAATGTCACTTACCAAATTTTGTCATGAAATGTCTTTTATAGGGTCTGGTGAGGGAAAGTGGTCAATGGGGTAAAGTGGTCATTCGTGAAATAAATGGCTATAGCTTGGAAATAAATGTTTGAATGAATGTGAAAATTTTATTATAGAGAAGGGAAGTTAGAAACTACATTTTGAATACAAAATTTTACAACTGGCAAAATTTTATTTTGTGAAAAAAAATATTTTGTGTGAATATGAAAAGTTTTAAAATCTGAACACCTCTTTTAACTTCCTTGGGAAATTTTGTTTGTTAGAATTATGAACAGATAGACTGCATAGGAAGCTTCCTACATGTCTCAAGAACTCTTACTCATCAGCAGTTAGCTGAATCTCTTTTAGATAATTTTTTAGAACAATTTAAGTGAGATGGGGTAAAGTGGTCATAATACTAGGCTTAACAAATATTGTTCTTCTAATGCCACTTAATCGTTAAGTATAAGGTAGACATGAATTAAAATAGTAATTTCACTTAATATGTATTGTTTTTACAGTAAACGGGGTTAAATTTACGAGTATATGCATATGCACACGCATATATTCGTGTAGGGACGTATATAGACGTATTCACATAAATGCACCAATAAATACGTATATGAGTATCTGCAAGTATTTTTAATCTATACAGATATACATTCGACTATACACGTACATACTCGCTTATACTCGTATATGTATAAACACTTATATACTCAGGTAGACACGAATATACGCGTACGTACTCGAGTATACAGTTACATACAAGCATATGATATACAAGTAAACAGGGTGAGTTTAAACATTTAGGCAAATTATTAAAATGTTTTAGATGGGAGGATAAAAAGCAAGAATCATAAGGAACATATGGTCACAAACACAATGCTGACGCACTACATGCACGCAAAGCCAGAAACTAATGGATGCAAAACAGGTCACAAATTTCTATATTACACAAAGAAAATTTAACACAACATTGTAGGTCTCAAGAAAGTTTTAAAGCTATTGATGAAATTTGCGGCCTGCTGCTGTAATACATGTGCGTCGCAATCACAAAGCACTCTCTTGCAATAACGAGACTTTTGAAAAAGTTTCATCTGTCGCTGCGCCTTCATTGCGATGCTTGTATTAGAGCTACTACAGGCCGTAACTTTTACCAAGTGCTCTAAATATTTCTTAAAAACTAAAATGTTGGTTAAAATCATCTTTGTGTTACAAAATTGCGATTTGTTTGCAGCCATCATTTTCTGACTTTGTGTGCATGTAGCGCGTTAGCGAACGTAAGTTCCTTATAATTCTTTGCTTCTTATCCTCCCCTTTCACACTCATTAGATTTTTGCCCAAGAGCTTTTGCTCATTCTGCAGGCACACGTGTATATAAGCTTATATACTCGTGTATACATACATGTACTGGTGTATACACGTAAATGTACTTATATACGTCTATGCAGGACATAATCGTGTTTGCACGTACATACGTATGTACTCGTGCTTCACAATATTTGTATGTGAGTAGACACGTACCCCCCCCCCAAACACGCACTAGATGTATCAACGAATTAACTCGTTTATACCCGTATATGTGTGTATATACACTTATATATTCGTGTATACGTCTACTGTACACGTATATACTCAGGTATGCACGTATGTACTCGATATGCAAGTGCATAGATGCATATGATATTCGTTTACACGCGTATATACCCGTACGTACACGTGACACGTATATACACGTGATACGTATATACCCGTGTAGACACGTATACACTCATGTAGGTAATCACGTATACATGCTTATATACTCGTGTATACACGAATATACTTGAGTAGGCACGTGCATGCATGTATCTGATGCACACATGTATCTACTCATATATGAACGTGACTAATGTTTACACGACCCGTATATACTCGTGTATACACATGTGCTTGTGCATATACTTGTAACTATAAAAATAACCGAAATATACAAATATTAGGGTTGTTTATAATGGTTTTGCATCTATTTTTAACTATGACCACTTTACCCCATGCTATGACCACTTTACCCCCACCCCATGGGGTAAAGTGGTCATAAATACAAAGGGAAAAGAAAGTGTTATAAAACTACTTAAATCAATATTTATTTTCCTAAAACTCAATGCACCGTGTTCTTCAATAATGCAATGTAAAATAAAAACAAAAAAGTTTAAATGTTTAAAGAATTTATTGTATCTATTATTCACATAAGTTGAAAACCTTCGATTTTATGACCACTTTACCCCACCAGACCCTACTAAATACATTTTATACAATATAAAAGACATTTTCTGACAAAATTTGTTGAGTGACACTTTTCAGAAAAGCATTGAAAAAAAATATTTAAACTTTATTTCCGTCGCCAAAAATCGGATTTTTGTTTAAAAATTATGACTATACTAAATTTTCATGTATTTTATTCCTAAGAATAAGGAAAAAAATACCATTCATTAATAATGAATTTTCCTATGAAAAAAAATTTAAATCGAAAAAAACAGGTTTTTTTTGAAAAACACGAATGTGGTTTGAGATAAAGAGCTGAAAATTTGGGTAAATAATTTTTTATTCGACACCAAAATGATCCCCCTAGTGCGAGTGGAAAAAGCCGCAAGGGCAGGTTTAACATAGAAACCCGGCTACGGCCTTTTGTTGGAAATAGCTCTCGATGACAAACTCCCGACTCCGACGCCTAGAAATTTAGGGATGTCAACTCCAAATCCGACTCCTGCACCTGAAAATTAGTCGGACTTTGACTCCGACTCTGACTCGGGTGCTTTGGCAAAAATTTAGACACGGAGGGTAAATGACTGACTCCAACTCCTGAAAATTTAAAGTCTTTGACTCCGACTCCGACTCTTTTATCCCAAAATAAATCCGACTCCACAAACATCGGCAGAGTTGTAGAGTTTGAGAGAAAGTGACCGATTCCGACTCTGAGTCCTTGAATTAAAAATCTTCGACTCCCGCCTCTGACTCCTCAACCCCTAAATGAGATTGACTTCGACTCCGTAGCCATGGGCTTGACTGTAAAATAATTATTGTTGATATGATTTGTTTTTATTTTCACTCCAAGGTTTTAATTTGTGCATTCAATTTTTAACGGAGAAATTCGGAGTCCTGTATGTTTTCACACAAAGATAAGAGAAGGCGACTTTTTTTTTTTTTTTTGAAAGTATATTTTTTTTATTTATTTTTTTGGCAACAGGGGAAAATCAAACGATTTTTTTAAATGTTTTGTATTTAATTTAATGAGCTTGTTTTTCATTCTTTTTGAAAACGATTAAAGATTGTTTTTAAAATAGAAAATAATATATTAGTTGCTTTGTTTAAAAGATGCTGCTACTTTAATTGTTCGTTTATTTATTTTTAACGCATCTATTTCTTTCGATGGTTGAGGTGTATTTTATATCTAGAAATCAGCCTTAAATGTTGAGAAGTTATGTCTGAAATAATTTGCAGTTTTAGCTAATTTTGAGAAAATTGATCAGATACTAGACCCTCGATATTGTTAAACGGGAAAGTAGGCTCGTTTAGTTCTGGACGAAACTTCTTGTTTAACAACTGCTGGCTACACTTTTGCCTATAGATAACAAATTGCCTGTTGATAACTCCTTATTGTCAGTTAAGCTTTCGAATAACGATAAAACCACGATCTAGTAAATTTTTACTATCCTACATAGAAAAATGAAGGGTTGGCCTTATTGGTTTACATGGCCTTTTTTTAGCGCACCCACCTTATATCGGCGTTTTTTTTTTTTTTTCTTTAAAAAACGTAGTTAAAGAAAGTTTTTGTTCTCATTCATCTTTTTCCTATTTCATCCTGTTATAATTAGTAAAAATTGTTTGAGTTTAATAAATTCCTGTTTCACGTTTTTCTCGTAGAAATTCACGTAAACTTTATTCCTAAAGTTTGAGGAAATGAATTTGACATTCTATAAACTTAATTACCTTTTGCTTTTACACGTCATATTTTGTTTCCAATAATTGCTCTGATTCTTTAAAAAGTGCATTTGAATTAATTTGTAGATAAGATAATAGAGAAAGAATGAAGATAGAAAGTCGATGTTCACAAACAGAAAAACAGGCTGGTTTAGCTGTAGATTGGCTTCCTGTTGAGCTGATTTTATTAGCTCTTATTTTTTCATAGTTTTTACAACTATTAAGGGACGTCAATGTCTTTATATTATTGATCTGAATACTTAAATAACTTATTTTCACAAAAAATATTACTTAAAGCTTAAGAATTTAGCGCAAAGAATAAAAAAAAGCAAAACATTTAAGTTAATTTACTTCCGAAAGAATCGTATAACGATATACGGAGATCAACATGTCTTTAAACAAAGTAACAAAATGAATTTCATGCAATGTACAAGAAAAGATTCATATTTTCTGAAATTTGTCAGCATTTATTTTATTAACTAGTGGTACCCGCACGGCTTTGCCCGTAATAGAAAAAGTAAAAGGTCTTTTGGTTCGCCTGTATATTTACAAATAATGTATGGTGAATTTTCTCGCCAGTTGGCTTGTACCTATGTTACGGTTCCACGTTATGATAATTTCGTATCTCGCCAATTGACTTGTGTCCATGTTACGGTTCCACATTATGGTAATTTCGTAATTTACTCGACCATCTTATGATATTTTTGTTCTTAAAATTGGAATAGAAAAAGAACGACATCGAATTTTTGAAAAATCGCTTCGAGGTGCACACCCCCATGCTACAAACTAACTTTGTGCCAAATTTCCTGAAAATCGGCCGAACGGTCTAGGCGCTATGCGCGTCACAGACATCCTACAGACATCCTCCGGACAGAGAGACTTTCAGCTTTATTATTAGTAAAAAGATAACGAATAAAGTAATAAAGTTCACCAGCAAACTGAAGCGCGAAACTATGATATTGAGGAAAGAAAATACTAATTCTATATTGCGATTTTTATTCGATGAACAAAGTTGAATATCAATAATGATCAATCACAAAAAGTGAATGAATAGATTGAAGATCTGAAAAAAAAGACATAAGCGAACAACTATCATCATCTTTGCACATACAAATCTCAGAATAGTTAATCATTTTTCACTTCATGCTGTTTTAAAATTTCGTAAATTTTCTTAACCGACTCCATTGATGGATTGTTCAGTTCCTTATTCATGGTGTTCTTTAGTTCTCCCGCTAAGTGCTTTTGAAGACCTGGTCTAGATTTGTTTATTATATTTTTGGCAATTTTCTGAAAAACGTAATCGGCTCCTTTATTCTTAAGTCCAACAATAGTCAGATTCGTAAAATGAAAATCTACCGTGCCCCAATTGATGGACAGTGACACGGTTTCAGCTTGTAAAGTTTTATTGCTGTAACTGAAAGTAATGTTGCATGTAGCCTCTACATTCGCTGCCTTCACATTAAAATCTCCTTTTCCCGATACTTTAAAAATCTTTAAAATCTTTCCGTTCATCTGATATGTTCCAATAGCGTTCAACTCTTGATATCTGATCTTAACAGTAACTGAAGCAGGATTAGGACTCAAATCTATTCCTTGAACTTCAAACTTCGACAAATTGTCTACTTGACTCTAAAGAAAAAGAAACTGGTTATGGCAAAATCAATTAAACATTTTAATCATGCTTTAAAAAAACTTAATTTTAAAGGAACGGCGATGTTTCTTCATTCTGCCTTTAGAACAGTAGGTTTTTAAGGTTGCAAAATTAATAGTAGTTACTTTTCAGCTTTGTGCACTTAATCTCATATTGTCAGTTATTTAGTCTTATTTGTATATTACCACTCGGTATTGTCTGTTTTTTCGGGGCACTATAATAATTCAGGCATTGTTAAATGCATTAAACTTAGCGGAACTTTGAAGACCAACAGTTATTGGAAGGTAACACAAGGTAATTTATTCCTGGATGCTTACGATGGACAAAAAAAGTGTCGCAGGTCCAATCCAAGACGGTTGGAAAAAAAATAAATATTTAGCATATAAAAAAGTAAATAATACTATCTTAAAATGAGATTAAGGTAAACACACTAGTAGTGTATTCAGTAAATTACCGCCCATTAGCCAGGACTAAAGCAGAAATACGTGAAATACACCGCCAGCTCAGTCATTTTCAGCCGAGGACTGCAGTTTTCGTGCTTCTTTAGCCCTAGCTAATGGGCGGTAATTTACTGAATATACCTTGCCTCGCGTTCAATCTTCGAGTTGAACCGAACCATTGCTTCGGTCACTCGTCTGGGCTGCTAATTCTATATTAGCTACCAGTTTGTTTCGCACTCTTGGCTTCCTTAAGAGGTTTTCCATCTCCAGCTTAGTCACTTTCCTATGCCGGGCTGATGAGTGCTAATAAGCACGAAACTGCAGTCCTCGGCTGGAAATGACTGAGTTGGCGGTGTATTTCACACTAGTAGTGGCCGCATTAAGCATATTTCGTGTCTTTTTAAACTCTGGGTGTACAATATTAATGCCAATTTTAAAACTCGATCAGCGTATTATAGCCCGACTATTCCTTAACCGTCCCATTTTCTAAAAATGCCAGAATTTCAATTTTTTCAATTTTTTTATCCATTTTTTTCCCAAACTTCAAATTTGATCCATTAGTGGAAACTCCAAAATCTAAAATTTTCAGTAGTGGTCACATGCATGAGTCAGTAGTAGCCATCTGACATCCTTTCCCTAGAATTTACATTACTTTAAATTCAAATAAATGATGAATAAAATTGATTCAATATGATAGTTACATTAAGTATCAATATATTAATCACATTTTTTTGCACATTTCGTTCTTTAAAGTACATAAGTACTTAGGATTAAAAAAAAAGGTTTCAGTCGAAAATTTGTATTTGCATTTTTTGTACGCTAATGTAAAAAAATAAAGTAATAGAAAGATATGTACTTTTAAAGTATTATACTTATAAACTTTGGTAAGTATAAAGTGAATAATCACCATCACTTCAAATTCACTTATAATAAAATAGTAAGGTAAGCACGTCATTCAATGCAATTCTAGGACATTTTGTTTCCTACAACTTACCTAGGCACATCAATGGATATAGAAAATTGGTAGCATACGTTTTCAATACTACTAAATCCAGGGTGTCTGCGTACCAGGAAAGTCATGAATTTCGGCTATGATCGAAAATGGTCATGGAAAGTCATGGTTTTCAGCAAAAAATGCACAAAAATCATGGAAATTGACAATTGGTCACGGATTTTGAGTTCAAGCACATGCATATTTATCAAATCCTACAGATTTGATTAAACATACACATCTTGGATAAATAAATACCTTTGTGCTGAATAGTAAAGTCAGACCAAACAACGTAAGTAGAAGCACAAATTTGTAAATTACAGCAGACACGTGTTTCGGCGTTACAGGGAACGCCTTTTTCAATGCAAATATAATGAGCTTATGGATGAAAAGACATCCGACAAAAGCCAAGAGCAGATAAGCAAGCAGCTTAAAAGATAAAAACAGCGGATTAGCCAAACACCAATGACAAAGTTATAAACCGATCAGGAACCAATAGGAATGCAAGCAAAGGTCAGGAGCTTTCGCTTAGGTACGAACCCGGAAAGAAAGAATTCAATTGGACAAGGATTAAGCCGAAGCTTAAACAAAAAGAAAAGAAACTGTCAGTAACCGTGAACCGCAAGAAAGGAAAAGCAGAATGGAAAACCATGAAATAAGATAAACAGAAACAAAAAATATTCGAAAAAAGGAAAAATAAAGATAAATAGAAATAGAAATTATCCTCTCCGATAATTCCATAGAGGAATAATAGTTCCTCTTGATAATTTACCTGTTGTTAATAAGAATGTTGTTGTTAATCTTTCTAGCGTTCCATTAAGTAATTCTCAAATTGAGGCTCTAAAATGTAATGATAATTTTGCTGTGAGTGTTAATCCTTCTTTTTCAAAGCTTATTGCTCCTGTTGAGAAAGCTTTTAAATTTAGTGCCTTAACTTCCTCTCAAAAAGATTCGATTCGGCATCTTATAGCTTCTAATATTGACTTTAACTCGAAAATTTCTAAACCTGTATTTGCTAATACTGTTAGCCGTTCTGTTAAAGACTTAGTTTCGAATTCTGATCTGGTTGTTACCAAAGCTGACAAGGGTGGCCAAATTGTTGTTCTTGACAAATCATCTTATGTTGATAAAACTAATGATTTGATTTCTTCTGGGCCATATGCTGAAATTTCTAAAGATCCTAGTGATAAAGAGTTAAAAACTATTGCATCTGCTGTTAAGTCTGTTCAGTCTATTCCTTCAAATGTTAAACGCTCTGTTGTTCCATCTATTGCTAATTGTGCTAGATTTTATGCTTTACCTAAGGTGCATAAAGCTGGTATTCCTTTCAGGCCGATTGTTTCCAATATTGGTACGGCTTCGTACAAACTTGCAAAATATTTAGTCTCTGTGTTTTCTCCCCTTAGGAGTCACAATTTATTTACCATTAAAAATTCTGTTGAGTTTGTTAAAAAAAATTCATAGTTTCGTTCCAAATAATTCTTTTATGGCTTCTTTTGATGTTAACTCTTTATTTACGAACGTTCCCGTCGAGGGTTCATTGTTATGCCTTCGTAGAAGACTTTCTGAATTTCATTTCACCAATACGGAAATTGAGGATTTAATTTTCCTTACCCGTACTTGTCTTAAACAATGTTCTTTTGTTTTTAATGGGAATTTTTATATTATGTTAGATGGTCTGGCTATGGGTAACCCACTTAGCCCCATTCTTAGTGATATTTACATGCATTATTTTGAGGTTAAGCTGTTCCAAAAACTGCAGTTCCAATTTTATGTTCGGTATGTTGATGATTGTTTTGTTCTAATGAACCAGAATCAGTTTGAGAGTGATGAGGTTTTATCTATTTTAAACTCCATTGATCCTCATATTCAGTTTTCTTGTGAGAAAGAACGGAATAATTGCATTTCATTTCTTGATGTACTTGTTTCTCGTACAGAAATTGGTTTTGAAACTACTGTTTATCGCAAACCTTTTGCTGTCTCTTTACCTCCTCATAGACTATCGTCTCATCCTCCAAATCAAAAATATTCTGCTTTCAATTCTTTTGTTTATCGCTCAATTAATATTTGTTCTTCGTCGGAACTTCTTAAAGTGGAACTTAATTATCTTAAAGCTGTGGCAATTGATAGAGACTATCCGCAACCTTTGATTGATTCCATTTATGAAAAACTTTCAAATAAATCCCAAACTAATGTTCTTAACCGAACCTTCATCAGAAAGAATTTGGTTGTTTTGCCATTCTTTCCATCTGTAAGCTATCAGGTTGCTAAGATTCTAAAACGTTTCCAATTCCAGGTGGTGTTCTCTCCTATTAATAAACTTTCATTCTCTTCTCTTAAAGATCCAATTCACCCTCTTAATTGTTGTGGAATTTATATAATTAATTGTAGTTGTAAACTTGCCTATATTGGACAGACTCGGCGTGCTTTAAAAATTCGCTTGAAAGAGCATCAAAATTATGTGAAAAAACAACAATTAAATAAGTCTAGTATTGCTCAACATTGTTGGGATTCGAATCACTCTTTTGATTTTAACTCTTTTCAGATTATCCAAAAATGCCCCAATTCATCAGATCTTGACTTTTGGGAATGCTTTCATATTTTGAGGAACAGTTCTAACTTAGTTAACGATCTTAGTGCAGTTCCATATTTTTCTAACATTTGGCTCCCATATCTTTAATACTGTCCTTTCCCCATTCCCCCCCCCCCTTTTTTTCCCCACTCTTCTATCTTTCTTTGTTTATTTTTGCCTTTTTGTCTTGATTGACACCCCCCCCCCCCCCATTTTCTTCTATTTATCTTTATTTTTCCTTTTTTCGAATATTTTTTGTTTCTGTTTATCTTATTTCATGGTTTTCCATTCTGCTTTTCCTTTCTTGCGGTTCACGGTTACTGACAGTTTCTTTTCTTTTTGTTTAAGCTTCGGCTTAATCCTTGTCCAATTGAATTCTTTCTTTCCGGGTTCGTACCTAAGCGAAAGCTCCTGACCTTTGCTTGCATTCCTATTGGTTCCTGATCGGTTTATAACTTTGTCATTGGTGTTTGGCTAATCCGCTGTTTTTATCTTTTAAGCTGCTTGCTTATCTGCTCTTGGCTTTTGTCGGATGTCTTTTCATCCATAAGCTCATTATTTTTGCATTGAAAAAGGCGTTCCCTGTAACGCCGAAACACGTGTCTGCTGTAATTTACAAATTTGTGCTTCTACTTACGTTGTTTGGTCTGACTTTAATACACATCTTGGTCAATTTTTCACACATTCCGAAATCCGATTGAATCCGCTTTTTTAATACTCGCTCGTTCTTCTTTTCTATGTGATTTTACCATTTGGACATTTATAATTATGTATTTAGCATTATTTTTAACCCTCCTTATATGCCTAATTGTGTAGTTGAGGAATTGTAGACTTCTAATTTTGCCGATCTCGTTCAATACAAAAATTTTAAGCTATGTCTTAAGTTAATGAAGATTTTAGAAAACAAAATTGGTCGGAAGAATTAATTACGGATGTTTTGAACATTGATAAAATACAGAAATCAGGGAATTATATAAGGTAAAGTTTTAAAAAAGTAGATAAATGTTCCATCTTTCACAAATTCGGAAATTTTACAATATTTGTAACCTGTCCTAAAACTTTGGCGGTAAATATCTGGAATATCTGGTAATGTCTGGTGAATTAATTTTTAAGTACTTCAATTTTTTTTCTGATTATTTATGTTGTTTATTGTAAATATAATTTAAGTAACTACTAAATTAGTACTAGTCACAGATATTTTAGAAAACTACTAGTAGTGCAATGCTCATATTTTGTTATTCGGTAAACTGATCATTTCCCCTTCCCCCAAAATTTGAACTTTGGGCGCCCCTGACGATTGGCAGGCATAAATAAATATGAATCAGTAGATTATTAATTTCAAAACACATACTTACTGACATTATTTAAAGACTTAAAGAGAAAAATTGTTTCATAAACAAGTTTTATAGCTGAAAATTTTATATATCAAGGCTTTTACTAATTTTACAGTGTGTGACTTACTTCTAATAAGTTTTTACGCTTAAAAAAATCTGTATTTTCATGAAATGATTATTTAAATCCAAAATACTGAAAATTATCTGCTTTGATCAGAAAAGGGATTACCAAGACACACAAGCATTATGTCCTCTCCCCTCAATTTTTTTACCTGTTCAACAGGCAGGTTGCAATCGGTTCTAGTTGAATTTTTCTCCTCTATGTATACTAGCTCACTAAATTTCTATTGTGTTTTTCTTCTTTTTCGCTTTTCCTTTTTTTTACCAACAAGCTATCTATCCGTGATATGCGCAGTTAAGCAAGGGTCTAAGATGGCCTAATGGGTAATCCGAGCCTGTCCATACAAGAGGTAAACGCACTAGCAGTCGCCGCAGTGAAGCATATTTTGTGGCTTTTTTAAACTGTGGGCCTACAATATTAATTAACACATTTGAAACTCAATGAGCATATAATATAGCCCTACTCTTCCTTAATCGTCTCATTTTTTAAAAATGCCAGAATGTCGATTTGTTCAACTGTTTTCCCAGACCTCAAATTTGATCCATCAGTGGCCATTGTACATGAGTCAGTAGTGGCCATATTATTGATTAGAAGTGACCACCGGGTGGCCACTACTAGATCACACAATAATATTATACCCAAAATGAGGCAAGTTATTATGTAAAGAGATTACAACCTATTAAAAAGAAAATCGAGTTGATTTATGAAAAACCTTCCTGATTCAGAAGTGGCCACTGCGTGCCACTTTTCAATTACCCAACTTTTTTGGTACTAATAGTGGCCAGATAAACTGTCAGCCAAAAAAAGCATTTATTTCGAGGTTAAAAAGTTCCAAACATGATCTGTCAGATTTCATACCACGGTTAAAGCTCTAAAAATAATATTTTTGAGCACTGTTCTATTCATAATACAACACAATGTTTTTACACCTCGTTATGGAGAAGCGTTAGAAGCAGCTGAAAAAACATGGACAATCCAGATGACCATACTGAATTGTTGATACCAATTTTCCATGATGCTCTACCTACTCCTCCTGGAACTGCTCACTACAATATAGCCTGAGCTCTACCTCTTGCAAGTTTGAATCCATTAGGAGAAATGGAATCCTTATTTTTTAAATATAAACCTTAAAGTGGCCACTGCTGAAACAGTGGCCACTACTGGTGCGTTTACCTTAATTATTTTTTTTAATTTATAACCTCTTCGTTATTGTTATTTTAGCGGTTCATATTAAACGTTCTTGTTGCATGAATTTTAAAAATTTAGAATACCACCAGAAAGAATTATTTTATCTGAAATCAGTCAATACGCTTACTTCAAATTTGTAAACAAAACGGAAAAATTGATCGCTTGAGAAAGGCGTCACAAAATAAATGATTAATGAATCCAAAATGACTCAGTTTTGAGAAACATTTTAGTTATAATATGCATTTTTAACAAAACTATACATCTTTGAGTTGTTACGTTATACTTCATCTATTCTTTATTTTATGTGTAAAAATTCTTTACGTTTGGATAATTGTAAAATCAAACTTATTTATTAACTAAATCTTTTTTGTTTGATGTACACACAACTTGCAAATTTTCATTATGATGTAATGTTTTTAACAGCATAATGTAAAGAACAAAGATACACCATATACGTATATTATATGTAGGAGAGGGTGGCCCAAAGCAGGTAGGTTTAAGAAGAATGCTCAAAAACTGTAGTTTTTGGGCTTTTATCGCAACAATTTCGGTTTTATTTCCTAGTGGGGTTCTCTTGAACTTCAAAATAAAAAGTGATTTTTGTGTTATTTCAAACCCAATATTTATTTATTCTCAAACTTTACAAACATTTGAAAACCTCGCTTTGCACTACCAGGGAGCCCAAAGCGAGTAAGCTTAACTAGTTGTGATTTGGTACATTTGTCAATCAAATATGAAGCTATAAATGACTAAAACAGTTGACTAGTTACCTGCCATTATAAAAAAAAAAACAGTTGTATTTATCCAATTTAAAATCAGCACATTTGTTTATAAAGCATAAAGAACTAACTGATTAAATTAATTGACTAATTAAATGCCATCCTTAAAAAATAACTTTTAAAATTTATACTTATCCTATTGAAATAGAAAATCGGAGTTAGCACACGAGTCAAGAAATTATAAATAAACATAATGATACTTAGGGAATGCATTAGTAGATTTGTTCCTATTGGATGAAGGAATTAAATTTGAAGATAGGAAAAGACAACTCCAAAAAATGCTTGCTGATTAGGAAGGTTTTTCTGACGACTGTATAAAAAACTCGGACAACAGTAGATGATTTGAAATATTTTCTTAGTAAAGTTCATCTTTATAGAATCAATTACAAGTCAATAAAACTGTTTGATAAGTTGCAAATACCAAAAGATTTTTCCTATTTGATCCTGATTCAAGACAAAATGAAGGAAGCTATTGGGGGACAGGTATCGTTAAAATGCTGAAAGTTGTGAATCATACAACTGAAAGAAGAGCACAATTAATTGAAGATTTTAACAACCAATTTACCGAATATGAGTCACAAAAGCAATTTATTTTACAGACAGTCCAAGACTATCGGGAAAAAAAACTATCGAGAAAAAAAAGCGATCGAGATAATTGAGAAAAGCTTACGATTAAGTAAAGTTTCTAAAGCATTATTTCATTCAACGAAAAATCTTTAGATGATATTAAGTAATTAAAAAGATTAATTTTAGTGCTACCTCACTTTAAAAATACTTTGCAAACCTAAGAGAAACGATGCACTGGGTCTGAAGTCAAAACTCGAAGATTTGGAAAAATTATCAAAAGTGTTAAAGTTCAACGTCCTAGGGGCACGTGTTATTATTGACCGATCGAGTTCAAATTTTGCACATGGTGCTTTTTATTATAGTGTCATAAAACTAGGGGGCGTCACTTGTTGAGTTTTTTTAAAAAAAATGTTCCCATATGAATAAGGACCACCCCAATTTGTATGTATGTATGCGCAATGCACATATGTATATATACAATCATGTTTGTGAAAACTGCAACATTAAGAAGGAATTATGCAAATGATTAGAATAATAGAGACGTCGCGCATGCGTGGAACGAGAAACGCCCTCTGAACTGCGGTGTAGACTCTATATAAAGGGCTTTAAAGGAGTTTCGAGATCAGTGTATGATCTTCTGCTGATGGTAATAGATGGTTCGCATGCGGGAAGGTGAACTTAAGTATAGAGAAATCAGTGCCCGCACAGGGCGTAATGCATCAACTGTGGTGTGTATTTGTAAAAGAGAGATAGAGGACGATGAAATTAGCCGAAGGAATCGCACCAGCCCAAGCAACTGAACGATTATCGACACCTCACCCGCTTAGTTGTGATGGATCGTCCTCTTGTACGCTAGCACAACGTTGGAGTATGGCTACAAGTGTCTCATTTGCTGCGTCCACAGTTCGTCGACGTCTGCTGCGCCAGGGCCTGCATGCAAGGTCTGGTATTTTTGCTTGATTTTTCTGCTCTTATTAAGTTATTTTGAGGGTTTGTACCTAAAAGGCGGGATGAATGCGACTTTTTGCGACCATGTAGATAAAATTCCTCCGTTTAATTACACTGTGCACAAAAAAAAAAAAAAAAAAAATCAAGATGCTTCTAACATATTTCTTGCTGATCCTTGTGAAAAATAACACCTGAATCCAAATATGGCCACCGTTTTCCCCTTACATGTCCCGTTTTTTGGAAATGAGTTGATCAATTGGCACCAATTTTTACTCATTCATCAGCAAACTCATTACAAGTACGAAAAAAAAATAACTGAAGTGAAAATTTAAGTTTCAATTATGTTTTTCACCATTTTCAACAAAGAAAGGCAATTTGACCTTATTGGGACAGGGGTCCCCATTGTGGCCAATTCAGAGAAAAAAGAAACCTCCAAAAAGTACTGTAAAACTGTTTAAATAATGAAAATAACAACATAAAACATACTAAACCGAGTTTGATAAACTCAAAAATGTCATGTTTACTTCAATAGAAGGGAGATAAGAAAGATCATTTGTCGAATAAAGTTCACTAGTTTTTCGTTAGTTTATATTTTGCTCACTCATGCTTGCGATTCGTACTTATATGTTCAGCATAGCAAAACGGTATCATATCTTGCACCCAATACTCAAGTGTCCTAAGCAGGACACCTGAGTATCGGTATACTGCGAACCATGGCCTTATTAGGCTACAATCAACTTTCGTAGGCTTTTAAATTTCAGAAAAGGTACACAACGAAAATATTTCTTTTGATTTCATTAGCTACATGAATAAGGCTTCAAGAACACTGAACATTTTTTCTTATACTAGTAAACTACAGTGAACCATGAAGAAACAATATTTACTGTAAAACGAATCAGGTAATTTTGGCAAGCCTTTTGTAATACCTGAAGCGAAACTTTTGCCCGTTTATAACATAATGCTTGCTGATAATACTTTATCACCAGTTAGGCTTTCTGATGACGATACTTTCAAGATCTAAAAAAAATTAACTATCCTGCATGGAAAAATGAGCGGTTGGCCATATTAGTCTACATGGTCTTATTTGGAGGGCACCCACATTTTTTATTTCTCAATTTTAATAACATGATAACAAGGATTCAACGTGACCTTACGTTTAGAAAGCATTTTTCTTTGCTAATTGAGAAAACACATTAATTCCCAAAGACAAAATAAACATTCCTATATTTACCTCATTTAGAGTCAAATTTAGTTGGACTACACGTTGCTCAATCGGCACGAGGAAATTTTTAATTTGAAGCGGATCTAATACAGGCGTCTCTGTATCTTTGTGCCCTTCCTTCATGCGGCCTCTATATTTTTCGAGTCCCTCCTTCACGGCTCTCTTTAAATCCCTCTCCATTTTGGATCGTCCTCTGTATCTTCTTCCTGAAACAGATCAGGGAAAGTAGAGAAAGAAGGTTTCATCTTATTATACAGTGTGTATCAGTACAGCGTTTATAGACTTTCAGAGTAGATAGAGTACACGTAGACGATGGGAAACCACACAGCAATGCATGTACGGAAACGCTTTCCTGGCGCGGTAGTGACGACTCAAATCACCAAAAAGACATGACACGACTAAGAGAAGAAAATATTATCCTTAGTACAGCAAAGAACTGAGAAAAAAGAATATGAAGCAGTCAATGATCGTAATCAAAGTAGGTCTTCGAAATTACGACCCCGGGCCGTGATGCATGCCTCACATCTCCGGCGCATTGAAGATCAAACGTAAAAGCGAACACGGCAAGAAAAACTGCGTGTGCGCATGCACCGTCATCTGATGCTTCGGTTTACGTAACGACATCTATCGTGTACACCAGACAAAAACATACCAGCATTTTTACTGTGTTAAAAATAATAAAAATGTTTTCTCCTCTTATTCATGTCCTGTCTTTCTTGTGCTTTGTGTCGTCACTATCGCGTCAAGAAAGCGTTTCCGACATACATTGCTATAAAATTTCCCATCGTCTAGGTGTACTCTATCTGCCCTGAAAGTCTGTAAACGCTTTGCTGAAACAACCTGTATACTTATTCAATTCCTATGCATGATGGAAAAAATATTGTTTACGGGACAGTCTCCATTAAAATAACAAAAATCATGTTCGATGCTTTTCAGTTTTTTTTTTTTTTTTCATAATCTCTGCGAGCTAATCATTTTTTAATTGACTCTCCATTTGATCAAGTGTCAAAGATTCGACAACACGATGTACACAAGTGATTCATGAAAGTTTTGCAAATATTTTGAAAATTTAAAATTAGACAAATTACTGCGTAGAAAACAAGGCGCTTTTAAAACTATTTCTAATTTTAAGAAAAACAACAATAAAGTAAGCAATGGTTTTAAAACATAATCGGTAGATAATTTCCCTTGCAGTTGAAATAAATCTAATGACATTATATACGTTTAATAAATCCCTTAACACAAAAGTTGATATTAATATCTTAACGCGTGATATGACAGATTAACGCAAAGTAAACTTTTCACCAATAAATCAAAACAAAGCGCTCTGATTTCCTTTTTCCTTTTTAGTTAAATCCTAAGTTTCAAAAGAAACACATTTATGGTTTAATGAAACTAAAATATAGTCAAAAAAATTTTTGATAGCATTTAGTTACAAACGCGTTTCATTAAAATTAAAAATTAGATTATTTTAATGTAAAATTACTGAATGTCTTTCAAACCTTTTCAAATTATTAAATAATATTTTTTTATTATTAATTATATAATTATAAATAAGAAAAAAATTGGTTTCTTTGCATGTGTCCTATCAAATCAAATTTAAGAAAAATACTCTGAAATTCAGGTATTGTTATGAAATAGCTAAGCTTTAAAAAAAAATCAATAACTTACACTTTTGGATTTCAAAAAGGTTTTTCACGGGAGGGGGAGGGTCACTGGCGTTGCTTTATTTTGTTCGCATCGTGTTTAATTTTACTTTATTTTCACAATAAGAGTTCTGAACGATTTACATAATTCAAAAATTCAGGATCACTTACCATAACTGCCATTTATTAATAGCAGGAAGTAGAATGCCAGAAAGAGGTTTTTGAACAGCATTGTTTCTACGTTGTAAAGAAAACTTTATGTTAATTTTAAAGGTTTTTTTTAACATCATATCTAAGAAATATTTATCTTAAAATGAAAAGTACTAGGTAAAAAAGGGATTGTTGAATGCTTTTAAGAACAGTATGTTAAATTAAAAAATATCTAGTTTGGTGTGCTCCGAAATTTTTCCCTCGAGTGCTTCATTATATCAGAAAAAAGTTAGTTTAAATATTTTAAAATAAAGAGGACGTAAATGAAGTTTTTTTTTTCTCTCGTACATAATAGTATACGTTAAAAAGTAGCATGTTATATATATATATATATATATATATCAGTCAATGTCGTCACAAAATGGCGTAGTCTGAAAAAACAGAGAATTGCATCAGTTCTTTCAACTTAAACTAGGGATCAAGATGTATTTTAACTTTTTGAAAGTGTCCCTTCCACTAGACTAGAACTGATACAACGAAAAACGATATCCATTCTCCGTCATCTACATCAGAACAATCGAAGAGAGCATCTAACCATACCAGGTAGCTTTGTGTCTAAAGTAAACCATAAATCCTAGATCTTCCCTTATTGTTTTTCAAACATTTCTACTGGATGTCAAGAAAAGAATCGAGAAACAGCAATCATGACAAGTTTTTGCAAGGAAAAACTAGTTCATTCTTTAAAAACTAGAAAATCTGATTTTTTTTTCCTTAAATGAAACAATATTTAGGAACATTGAACAAAGATTTGGGTCTAGTTCTGCATTTGAGTCTTCAATATTAGAACTTCTGTTAAACAGTCAAAGAGGGGTATTGTAACGTAAGATATGAACCATTAGATGAAGAAAAGAAGCTAAAACCCTTCAAGAAAAGGTGTATAAAGGTATTTACATGTTAAAAGAATATTTCATAAATACGTCATTTTTTGACGATGATGACAACAAGCTACATTATTGAATATTGTGACTGAACTCAACTGTGTTAGTTAAGAGGAAAAAAAATGTACAGCTATTTTCCTTGCCTTATCCAACTGGCACTTTATATATTTTAAGAAAACATTCATTACCTTTAGTTCTATTCACAAAAAACAATTGTTTCTTGTACTGAATTTTCAAACTAAAAGATGAGGAAATGGTACATTTTAAAATGAAAAAAAAATGTTTATGAAGCCCTTTTTTCTTTTACATCCCTCTACAACTGAAAACCGAAAAGCAATGCGAATGGTGCAATATCTCCAAAATAATATCACCTAGAGTTTAACGTTTCTATTAATATCGAGTTTTAAGACAATTTGAGCCATTTTTCAAAAATTAATTTTGTTAGCAATGAAACTTGTTTTGTGAAAAACATAAGCCACAAGCCTAATAAATGTTGGAAAATGCATAAATTTTGCAAATTTTTGTAAAGTTATTTGAAAGTTTTAATAATAATTACTTAAAAAATAAAAATATAGAAGACTATTAAAATTTTACGTCCTACGTATCTGTTAAATTACTCAGCAGAGTTCAAAAATATTCTCATATAAAAGAATTTTATTTTGACTAAAATTAAACAATGGCAAACAAACATACTAAACATATAACGTAACTACGAAATACGACACATCAAAAACATGGAATAAACTGTTAAACTGAATCTAGAAGAATGCAGCACGTACAAAACCTTAAGAGTGTTGCCAAACTGAAATTCCGATAAAAACATTGTTAAGTAAAATTATGTAAATGAAGCTCATTGTTTTAAACTGATTTAAAGACTTAAATCTAACAGTATCAACAACCAAAGAATTCAATAAATCCGATTAGACTCACCTCAAATGTTGGAAATGCTTCTTTAACTGAAAAAGCTGCAGCTATACATTTGCTTTTATACCGTCTTGAGAGCAAAAGCGAACCTGTTGCAAAACCATACTACTACATGATCTTGAGAGAAGCTATTAGTATGATGAATCATTAGTTTATCAAGCAAGTTTTACTAGTTGCTAAGCATTTCATAAACATAATTTAAACTGTCCATACTGTTAAAATATCTAATTTTCGTTTTCCTGATGTTAAAAAAAGTAAGGTTTTTTTTTTTCTAAAAGACGTTTTTTGTAGAATGAGGAAATTTTCTTGTTGCTTCCACTTATTTTTCTGTTGGAGATATTTTGTAATATCACTCGTTTATTTACTTCATTGTGTTTTATTGCTGAAATAGGAATTGATTTGTTATTCTATGGTGAGTCAATATTTCTGCAACAAATTGCGTACTTTATTTCTTTAATGATGTGTTGTTGAAATTAGAAACTTAGCATTTAAAGTACAAACCATCATGTTCTGCCTTAGGCTATTTTTTAGTCAAAGTTCTTTGAGACCACTGTGCTAATTTGTTCTCATTAGGATTCTGATGATGATAATAATGACCTTCATACTAATTAATATTGATGTTATAGTAACATCTTGCTGCATGGATATGGTTTACCAAACGCTCGTCTTTAGAACAGCATATCGTCGCCTAAGATCAAGACTAAGACATCTAATTCCAGGAATAGCACTAAGATATCCTAGTGTTGCTCTGAGGCAACGATATGTTTCGGATTCACTTAGTTACGTTTCTCAGCTAAAAGCTAACTACTAAGCTATTTCAGCCATAAGGCTAAGCTGACATACGTCCTATTTTGAACGCTCTATTCCCGTTTAAAAGTAGCCTGTCTCGTTCTACCCATTTATAGTTCCGGGACAATAAAAATGTCCCGTTAGAGTGGAGCACTGAGAATGTTTCTACCGAAAGTCGCTGAGAATAAATGTTTAGGCATTTTTAAGTCAATAATTTCAATAGTGCAAACTTTCTCATAGTTATTGAATATGTTTTTTGATTACAAAATCTTAACGTACGATTCGAGAGGATATTTTCGCTTATGAATAATTTGGAAGTAGTCGAACCCGCTCAGTGGAATAGCCATTTTGCCACTAAAAATATTCCAATAAGCGGGATATTCCATTAACCGGGATCAAAATAACACATTGCATTGGTTTGGTGCATTGAAAATATATTATATTAAGCGGGATATTCTTTTAACTGCTGTTCTAATAAGCGAGCTTGACTACAGTTGTAATCGCAATTCTTTAGATATAGTTGATTGTAAAAGTAAATTGTATGAAATCCCTCCAAGAATTTCATTCATGTTTAAAATCACCACTGAATGTGCTCGAGCCAATTTGTGTTTTGAAAATTTTAACATAACATCAATTCTTATTTTTAAGCCTTCATTTCTCTTATTTTCTGCAAAAAGTAGTAATAACCTGTAAAAAAATGTGGGACTTTTTTAAATGCACATGCAATTACCTGGAGTTGTCAATGTTCCGTTTTGAAGACGAAAGTAAATCCACCTTACCGATGGCACAAATCAAACAATAATTCTCAAACTTATTCAGTTTTACTGTTGGTTTTGAATATGTTCACTTCACACACCTTGCATCAGAAGACAATTACATTGTGTAAAAACAGCCGAAACACCAGCTCTTTTATAGATTATCTTCCGCAATTCAGAAGCATGCAAATACCTTAAATGTTCGTTGCGAAAACTTACATACATCAAAGATTGCGAAACTTAAAGTTCCCGCAGGTAAATAATGGTGTTTCTCTTTTACTTGTTTAAAATGAGAAGGAAATCGTGCTAAATCAAATATGGTAATGTAACTGTAGCGTGACGTCTCACTCATTTCTGCGTAAGGTTACACCAGAATTTCCTGTATGCTTACAAAAAAATTGCTTGAAAGGTTACACATTAGAAAAAATTAAGCTTTCATCTGGCTTTCTTGAACGGTTTATCAAGTTCGTGTTTTTTAACAACTAATGTACACCAATTATTTATTTTTTTCAAGATACAAACAAGGCATTTGTATTGCTCCAAGAGAGGAAATGACATAAGTGGTGCTCGAACTCAGAACGCGAGTCTTAGACAGGTCGCAGAAGAGCTTTTACCTCTCGGCCACCAAGGACGGTTTTCGTTTAGCTAATAGGAGTTTATCAGCTCTGCGTCGGTTCTAATCTTTACGCATGCGCTTTGAATTCTACTGAAACCATAGTGCAAGGTTCCTTTAACAATTTGAGTTTTTTTAAACAATAATGCTACACACTTCAGAATTCGTGTAACGTTACATCCATTAATACTGGTAACATTACACGTTTTTTTTTAGTGTGCCCGCGGTTGATCCGGAAATAGCAAACGTCCAGTTAGGACGAGTCTATCTGAATGAGGGTGAAAAGTAAAAATTTTATGCTCGTGCTCCATTACTAACAATATGGCTCTGCTTAATTTTGGGGCTAAAACACACCTACAAGGGCCGGCATCCCTGAAAACTAATAGATGTGGCAATTTCCGCCGCTAATCCGGATCCTTGCATGTCTATCGCATCGGTGGTCGGACTGTATATGTCCTATCAATTTCACAAATGTATTGATGAAATTTTTCTCCTTTTCCCTTGTTATAGGCTCCCGTGTTCTCTTTGAACCTTTCATAATGCGCGTCAAGGATACGTAATTCGAGAGATCCCTTGCAGCTCATTTTGCTGTATTATTTAAGAATAGTAACAAACAAGTCAGAGCAGTTCTCAGCTTCATGGTTTTCAAGGACAATTAAACTTTGAAAAAAACTGTTTAATGTCTTTATCTCCTTTGCTTCGAGAAACATGGGAAAGCCTTGATACTCAATAACTTGCCTGTCTAACGAAAACACCAACTTTAGCTTTCTCTTCGGAAAGCTTCGGGAACGGATGTTGTTGATGGTAAAAAACTATAGATTCCTTGTCCAAAGTCATGGCTGTAGCTAAGATTCCCTTTTTAGAGGGGCAAGCATAGGCACAACAAGATCATGGTTTTTAGTTTATCCCCCACCCTCGAATGGACCTCGGAAATTGCTTGAAATTATAGTCTTCCTTTCCCTCTAAGAAAAACATTTTATGCTATTTTTCGTCAGATGAGGACGGAAAAGTATGGTTTTCCCTCGGAAATGTTTTTAAATTGAAGTTCTAAAATTGCATTTTTTATTATCTTTATCGACTTTTGGGAAAGGCGTGGGAGCCGGAGGTTCTCTTCTAGGGAGGGTCAACTGCCCCTCCATGCTCCCCTTTGGCTACACCCATGTTCAAGGTAAAGTTTCAAATTAATTTACAAATCCCCGTACCGTACCTATAATGTGCAAAATAGCATTAGTACCTTTTAAAGATCTCGATTTAATCCTGTGCTTCCCCACAGTGAATTCAGTACGTGCAGGTCAATATCGTTTATGATGATGTAGTTTTGTGCCCCCATTGTCCCACAGACAAAAGCTATGCGTTAAAAATGATGTCTTGACGACTACATTATTTTAGAAACAGTTTATTTATAAATATTAACAAAACAATGAAAAAGCATGAAAGTTGGTAGCTGGATTATTACCACTATGACAGTCACAAAAAGTTTTAAGTTGCATAACTATCCTTATAACTACACTTATCTATATAATTGCTGCTCAGTTAAAGACAAAACAACATTGCCAAACCAGAAGCAGATTTCTTGTTACGCAATGTTATTTGTAGAACAACGCTTCTTTAACACGGGCGGAAATATGTCTTAAACAAAATCGAGTGACAAAACTTTCCGCACATTACATACGTTATGCGTAATCTTTAACAATACAATCAATAGGGTTATTTCTTAAATTGAAATAGTTATGCAACAGTGAGTGCGGTAATGCCGCTTAAAAATATTTTTAAAATTGTCCTAGTAAATTTTACTTTTTATGCCACAAAATTTCAACCATAAAATTTGTTATTGTTTCGTCTTAGCTTACAAAAGTGTCTTAAAGCATAGAATCGTGAAGTGACCTTAATTGAAAATTTTCTAAATAAAAAGATTAAAATGTGAAGTTCACCCTACAAAACTTCCATTTAAGCCTATTATGTAATATTTGAATAACTTTGAAGTCTTTTAATTACTCAAAAGAATGAGTGCGTGTATAGAAAGTAGGCTCAACCAGTAGCACATTACATTACTACATCCACACATTAGCAAAAAGTAAGCTTTTATCTGACTTTCTTGAATGGGTACTCATTTTTAATTGTAAATGGACTAAAACTTCAAGTTAACTACTCGATTGTTTAAATTACCTAGATATATTAAATGACCAAGTAATAATTTCTTTCTATCCGTCTTAAATTGAAAGTAGTACATTGGTTACGATGCTTGAAATTTCTTTATAACAGTTTTTTTTTTAATCATCCTAAAACCCTTTCTTTACAGCTTTTGCTTTTCATTTTTCGTTTTTTAATATTTGAAGCTTTTTCACAACCAATATACACCAATTATTTATTTACTTTAATATACAGAAAAGACATTTTTATTGTACTAAAAGAGTAAAACTACAGACAGATCACAAAGCAGCAAAAGTTTTTACCGCTTGGCCACCAAATGCTGGTTTTCGATTCGCTAGTAAGAGTTCACCTGCTTTGAACCGATTATCTTTACACATGCGCTTTGAATCCTACAAAAACCGTAGTGCAAGGTTCCTCCAACTATTTAAATTTTTAAAGCAATGATACTCCACACTTCAGAATTTGTGTAACGTTACACCCATTAATACTGGTAACCAAACACTTTTTTTTTTTTTTTTACAGTGAGCGTTGGTGTTTTTTTTTTTTTTTTTTTTTTTCTTTTCTTATCTTGACTAGTATGACTTGAATGATGCAATATGGCTTCTCAACATTTAGATTGTCGGTACTGACACAAGATAATATTTCAGTCACATAGTCACAAACTTATTAGACAGTATAAAAAACTTTAAAATCGAAAATTCACATTATGTATGATAAATACAAATAAAGCATTATGTTTAAGTAAATAATTTTTTACAATAGGAAATAATAATTTACGCATTAGAGGGTTAAATATGAATTTTTTTTTACGCCTATAAAGTTTGGTATAAAAAAAGAAAATGGAAATTTTAAGTAAGTTTCCGTTTCTGTGGGCGTCTGGAATTTGAAATTGCAACTACAAAAACTAAACAGGAAAGGCTTTAAAGTGAAGGGAAGAACTTTTGAAGTACATACATCCTCTGTTTTGTTGACGCATGAGGCAGTTTTGAAGAGATTCATAGTGGAAATATTATAGGATACAATTAAACATTGAATCTTTGTTAATCTCGCCAAATATCAACAAATTGACACTGAATTTTGCATCAAGCCTTTATTGCCAGCTTCAAGACAAATTTTCAAGACGACAGTAAGCAATAGATGACAAAACGCTTGCATATATATCGGCAAATGGTACAGCAGAGCGTATATTTCAGGGGGAGGGAGAGGGACATAGCAGTTTCTGCATATGTATAAAATACTATATTAATATTGGAAATATAGCTTAAAACCAAGCAGTTTGGGCGTTTTTGACGCTTAACTCAATCTCGCTTCGTCCCAGTGATCATACAGAATATCAGTTGATTAATGCTTAAATTTGACACACAAATGATCAAAATGAAAAGCTATTTAATACCTGTATAGCCAACTAAACATATAAATAAATAAAATGAAATAAAACAAAGGATTATAATAAAATAAAAAGAAGTTGTAACAAAGCAACCAAGCAATCTAAGTAACTTGAGAAAACATTTTAATATTTAATGAATTTCTGCATGACATATTCAAGATGAAATTCAAATTGAAAATAAATCATTTACGGAAGAAAGCGTTTCTAAACTTTTTAAAAGAAAATTGCAAGAAGCACTATATTGAAAGAGCTCTTTTCTAATGCAAATCATTTTTTGTATAATATTCAAATTATTCTAAGTAGGATGAGTACAAAAAGACCGAATTGTTATTCCAACAAAAGTGCTCAATCATTCTTGTTGACTTAAATTTTTCAAAAGTGTCTTTTTCTGACATTCATTATTGAATTCAAAATTAGCACTGTTCCACATGCAAAGCCTATTCAAAACCTAATTTAATATTACCTAAAGAAAATGCTTTAACCGAATTTATGGTGTAATGATCATAAGAGATATATGTCATTTTTTAAACGATAATTCAAATGAACATTTTATGCTTATCGTATTATATGTACTTCTAGTTATTGCTTCTTTCAGAAAATGCTTTAGTTTTTGCGGTAAAATAAAAAAAAAATTATTTATCATTGATTAATTCTTGACAAATAAATAACTGAATTAAATTCAAAAGACCATTTTATGCTTATCATATTACACATACTTCTATGTATTGCTTCTTTCAAAAAATGTTTTACTTTTGGTAGTAAAATTAATAATAGTTATTTATCATTGACTAATACTTGACTAATAAATAACTAAATTATAAATGGCTAGTATAAAATACTCGATATGTAAGCTTAAAGGACAATCGTGTATTCATACAACACCCTCTTATATATAATAGCCAATGATCGAGTAACGCTCCTGACGTCATCAACAATAAAACTCGCGCCATAGTATGAAAATTTGATATGTTTTAGTAATGTTTAACATGCAAGGAACGGCTTTATTGTGACAAGGCTAAACTGGATCCGCTCACTTAAGGGGTTACAGTACCTCAAAAATAATGAAACGATCAAAAAAAGTTTTATTGCTTAATTCAAAAGTAAAACCTATTCTGAACACAGAGAAAAAGTTTCATTGCTTTAGTTCAGATATTTAAAAAGTTATGAGTGGTTTTAGGCCATGCTCGCTATGTGTTCTTATGCAAAAGAAAAATTTTAAACTGCTTTTTCTCGATGATGGTATGTTTGTGTTTTTATGTCATTAGAATCCCTAAGGATTTTTTTCTATTAAAGATACAGCTTTAAAGCAATATATTTTGCAATTGGGATAACATCTTTGACAAAATTGTGCATTGGATAAGCATTTTATAAATTACTCAAATGTTTAGAGCATGTTAAACCCTTAAAAACCAATTAAAAAAAAAAAAAACTTTGATTTTTTACATAATTAATCACAGAAAATTTTCTAATAAACTCATAAGCAAATGAATGCACAGATTTTTAGAGATGATTATAGTGATCGTTTAGCAAAAAAAAATTTTTTTAATTAGTGCAAAAATAAAAAAGCCTTAGAGATTTTAAAAAATAGAAATTTTCTTAATTTTTTGAATTTTTAAAAAAAGTAGGCAATATTTTGAAATTTTGAAAATAAATTATTGATTAAGAAATAAGTATGCATGTTGTGGTTTCAAAAAAATATAAAATTTACTTAAATTTTAAAAAAATGCTTGAAAGGTACTGTGACCCCTTAACTGTTTTACTGGTAAAACTGTGTCATTTCAGGGGAACAAAGAAACGAAAAAGTGGTCAACAATGAACGCTATCTACTGGACTTTAGGGTTAATCCATTGGAGTTAGGGTTAAAATGTCACTTATCAAGATATCACCAAACAGGCAATTGCTTCGTACAGATGTAGAAGCAATTTTCACCCGTCATAACCTGACGGGCGATTTTCTAGAATATCATACTAATTACAATTCTAAAGCTAAATGAATAGATTTTTTGATAGGAACAACAAATTATGTGTTGCCATTACTATTAATATTAACTTTTAAATACCAAATATGTTACAGCCAGTATATTACGCATCAATTCAGAGTTGTAACTCTGAAGGAATCTTCCGAATTCAAAAGTTAATTAAGGCCCAAAGCTTTAATTATCACTTTAAACGTGATTGATGAGCAAGAATAACCATTAGCTACTCCACCGAAAGCAATACTCTTTTTTCTGAGAGAAAATTGTGTGACTAATATGTTACGAAGAATATATAGCTTAATTTTTGTTCTTGTTAATTTGCATTTCATAACTCGTTATGCTCATCAATATCTTGCTGACCAGGAAGTAATGCAGTAGGGCAATAGTGAACAATTTAAATAAATAGCAATTCACTTGTTATGTTTGGCAAAAAATATGGGGAACAGCTCGTTGAAATTCGAAAAAATTTGCTGATTTTCTTGGTATCTGAAACCGTAACAGAAACGAGCTGATGTGTGCATCACATGACTTCCTTTTACTTCAATTTAAAGTCATTTTCTCATTATTGGCAGTTTTGATGTGATTCAATTGTTTACTCCCTAAATATCACCAACAGTGGCCAATATGAAACCAGATTTTAAAAAAAAGAAAAATTTTAAATTTAAAAAAAATGGCAAAATTTGTCGCCAAGTTGGCGACAAAACTTGGTGACCAAAAGACTGGCGCTATATATCCAAGTGTCCGCCAAATTATAACACCACTTGAGTTTGCATCGAAATTAACAATGATTTCCCCCCCCCCCCAAAAAGGAGCAAAAGACCCCCTTTAGAGCATTCGAATGCAACAAAGAGAGAGGTGCACAACTAGACCCCACTACTAGTCTAAGTACCAAATTTCAACTTTCTAGGACATTCCGTTCTTAAGTTATGCGACATACATACACACATACATACGTACATACAGACGTCACGAGAAAACTCGTTGTAATTAACTCGGGGATCGCCAAAATGGATATTTCGGGTGTCTGTACGTTCCTAGGCATATATCCACTTGTGGTCTGGTTGAAAAATAAACTCAACATTCATTCGGAGGTGAGCAAATAGGAAATTAAAGCCGATTTTTGAGTGAAAATGTTTTTGCGAATACAATACTTCCTTTTTTACTTTCTTCTATATCTAATACATAGGAGAAAGTATTGGATTCGTGCAAATTTTCGAATTTCGAATTTTGACGGATTCGAACGTTTTGAGGTGTGCTGAGTCCATTTCGACTATTTTTGGAAAATGTCTGTCTGTCTGTGTGTGTGTGTGTATGTGTGTGTGTATGTGTGTATGTGTGTGTGTGTGTCACGTCTGTGTGTGACCAGTTTTTTGTGGCCGCTCTACAGCAAAAACTACCGCATGAAATCGAACGAAATTTGGTACACATATGTGCCCCTATGTGAACTTGTGCCCATTGGTTTTTGGCGCGAATTCCTCCAAGGGGGGTGGAGCAATGGGACGTTTTTTGAGTTACGCGTGCTTGCTATTCCTCAGGAAGTAACTGGCGGAATCAGACAAAATTTGGTCCATATGTTGCCATTAACAGGAACAGGTGCTGATTCAATTTTGGTGTCAATAACTCAAACGGGGGTTGAGCTATAGAACGTTTTTTGTCGTCAATTGTGACTGCTGTACCTCAAGAAATAATGAACAGAATGAAAGAAAAATTTATCGGCAAGTAGTCCTTAGTGGGTATAAGAGCTGATTTTATTTTGGTGTCAACAGCTAAAAAGGGGGTAGCGCAATCGCCCGTTCTTTTTTTCCATTGTGAGTGCCCTATCTCAAGAAGTAATGCTACGTTCTGGTTGAAATTTGGAATATATGTGAATCCATATGTAAACAGGCTTTGGTTCAATTTTGACGCCAATCGCTCCAAGAGGTGTTGATTTTTTTTTTTTTTTTGAATAAAAATAGCTTTATTAATGCAACAATAAGAAAGATAAATCGTAATAGATTGTCGTCTGCGCATTTCTCGTGATTTTAATTGAATGGAAATGATCGGAAATATTATCTCAATGATTTAAAATTTTTAACTGTTGCCATCCTGTGTTTGTTAACAAATAAATGTTTGTAATTCAAGAAAGGCTTTTAAAATAACTTTCAATTTTCGCTCTTTGCTTTGCTTTTGCAAGAATTCAGACATTGGAATGGTCGTCAACTTTTTGCATGTGTAATTTTGTTTTTGTTGGGAATATTGCTTCCTCATCAAGCATGGGGAGGGATCAGAAAAAAAAAAGAAAAATATAGAAGAAAGTTTCGTGATGGCCACAACATACTAGTAATTGTATGGAAATGATCGGAAATATTATCTCAATGATTTAAAATTTTTAACTGTTGCCATCTTATGTTTGTTAACAAATAAAATATTTGTAATTAATTCAAGCAAGGCTTTTAAAATAACTTTCAATTTTCGCTCTTTGCTTTGCTTTTGCAATAATTCAGACATTGGGATGGTAGTCAAGTTTTTGCATGTGTAATTTTGTTTTTTTGGGAATATTGCTTCCTCGTCAAGCATGGGGAGGGATCAGAAAAAAAAAGGAAAAATATAGAAGAAAATTTCGTGATGGCCACAACATACTAGTTTTTAAAAGGAAGTAAAAGTGAAATGAAGCATAATAAAAGGAACAAAAACGCAGTGTGTTTTTGTTTCTTTTATTGCAACTACAGTGTGTTTATAAAGTCTACCACTGTTAAAGAAAACTCATGGAAAAATAAATGCATCAGATGTAAACTTTTTTTTATCCTTTTCTCAAAAGGATAAAAACTTCTCAACGTCTATACTCTTCAACGAGTACATATTTCGTATTCCAAGAAAGATTTAGAAGGTTTTCTATTTTGTGCCAGACAATAGAGCAGTCCAAATTCCTTTTCTAGTCATAACAGTTCTAATATGGATAAAAACGTCATACTAGAATTGACAATATGCGTTAAAAGCGAAGGTTCGGGGGATTGGCCTTCAAAACACCACCCCGCTCCCGGGGAATTATTTTCTTTCATAGATGATATTTTGAGTTGTCGATGTCAGCACCGCCTATGTATATCTTTAGTAAAAACTGTACCAATAGCGAAAAAAAATGTTGATGGAATAAGGATTGAAACTAAATAGAAAAAAAGTTTCAAATACGGAAACCCGACTACGGCAAAAATCACTAAAAGGTAAAAACAAGCTAGGTGCTGTTTGACATCATCGGATGACTTTTCATCCAAAAGCTCAAACTTCTTTGCATTGAAAAAGGTGTTCCTTGTAACACCGAAACACGTGTCTGCAGTAATTTGCAATTTTTGTGCATCACAACGTTGGTTAATTGTTTCATTTAATCATCGTCTTATTTAATTAAACACGTCATTTGATATGTTAGATAGTCCTATTTATTTAGTTCTACTGAAATCCTCTGTCACTTCCAAATTAATAACACATCAATTCAATTCAAATACCATAGTCATGCGTTTTCCACTGCAAAAAGCAAGCATTTTAATTTGATCCAAAGAAAAAAATCTGTAGTTGACTGATTTTTCTAATTTTGGTTTGGCAAATTTTACTGGACTACAATGCTGTATACATAAACAGTTGGATAGATGTAGATTGATAACATATAAATCTATACAAAATATATGTGTATAGAAGCATATATGTATGGTGAATAGTTTTTTTTTTTTTCTTTTCTCTTTTTGTCTGCCACATAACAGAGAAAGAATAAAAAAGACTGGTTTCCAGAAAAATTCAGCATTCACGCTTTTTGTAGAAAAAGTATTTGTATTGTTTCTCTTGTTCTTCGTTCTATTTAGAATATATTACTTTTTCACATCGAACCTAGTACTACATAGGGGAACTTGCATATCGTTTCAGGGACGGCTTTCTTCCTTTGTTGGAAAGAGTAGGAAAATCTCATTCAAAGTAACATTTCAACACAAAAAGATTTTTCTCTTTTCTTTTTTGCGTATCTTCTAACATAAGATTTCAACGGTCTTTGAGGCAAATTCTTCTTTACTTCTGATATGTAGTAAGGAAATAAAAAAATAAAAAAAGAGCTGCCATCAAGTTTCGAAAAAACAATCAAGTCTAAATTTTTACAAAGGTGTCTTTTGAAAGATTTTACGAAGTGTAAAATTTAGAGAGACTTTTGTTTCGCGTCAATTCTTCTGGAGTATTTTCTTTTTGAAATACAATTGTGCAATTTAAACTTATTTATAGAAGTTTACATATCCATCATTTAGAAAACATTTAAGCACAATGTCTTATTCTTCACTAAGAAACCTCATTCAAATTAAGAAAGCAAGCTCGCGGAATTTGTTGCCTCAGTAACAGTTCTATTCATCAGAAATAAATTTAACATGAAATATGTAGAAAGACTAATCAACGCGTGAAAAGAGGAATAAAGCATTAAACCAAAAAGTTAGCTTACGGTCCAGTATTTGTACGTAATGCCCATTAACAGTTGAACCATACATGACTCTAAAATGCGCCATCACTAAAATACTATTATAAGCTAAGTTTGTGTTTCATTAACATCACTCAAAGACAATTTATGTTTAATGAAATATATATGCAATCGAATAAAAAACAGTTACACATAATTAAAATAATCAATTAACCAACGTTCTGAAGCATGTTGATTATTTTAATTTTCAGCACAAAGGTTATTCATTACTCATTCATTGTTCATTAGTTACACATATTTTTTATAATAACACTTAGACGTAAGAAATGTCTTAGAATTTGCAAAAAGAAATAGCGCTTAATGTAGCTTAATAAAACAATGGGGTCGTTTCCAAAATTTTAACAGTATTTTTTTTTTCTAAAAGATCATGCTTAAAAACATAGGATTTGACCATTTTTTTAAATAATTTGTTCAAGTTTAATATTTTTAAAAAAATTACTTTAACCGGTGCGCTTTCATTGTTTACGCTTCGGCCGATGACATCACAAATGATGAAATGCCATTCACAGAGCAAAATATTTAATTCGCATCTTTACTCACGTGTATTGGCAACGGTATGGGTCATAGCAAGCGTAGAGCGCAATATTTAATTCGCTTCTTAATTATCATAACGTGGAAACGTGGTAGTTTTGCTTATTCTATCAATTTTAGAGACTAAAAGTAGTACTTTTGATTGAAGAAAACATCCCCATTATCTTTAACTCACATAAAAAGGGTTACTTTTTTATTATATATTTTTTAATTATAATTTTAAGGAAAGCGTAGTAACTAAATGGTGGGCTGTTTAAGGACGTCAAGTAAATTACAATAAGAATATGAAAAAGTATGTCATAAACTATGCATTCATATTTGTCTGAATTTTTGGATTCAGTAATAATATACCATTTTTTTTCAAAGTGTACCTTAATTCAAAAATCCAAATAAATCTTAACTTTCTCTGTACTCAGTAATGGAAATACTGAATATCAGACTTACCAGAAATAAGCATCTCTTAGTTGGGCAACTAAGAAATGTATGCTTATCAAGGTAAAAAGTTATTTCCAAAACGAAATCATATATAAGATTTAAAATAAAGACTTGTAAGCTGCTGCTTTGGTGTTTGATAATGTTCTGCTTGTGACTTCAATGCTCATTTCAACAAATGTGCTCACCAGCGAAATATAAATCTTCAATTAATAGATTATTTTTAAAATATCATTTTGAACACCCATTTTTACAGAAAAAACACAAAAATGGAAAAGCTCTACACATCTTTCTGGGCCTAGTAACTTTTTTTTCGGTCGACTGTGACGCAGACTAAAAATCAAAAAGTAGCCATCTGGTTACAGTGACATTAGATTAAACGTCAAATCTAAATCGCCACTGATAAGTTCTTAAAAACAAGAAGCCTATACTATAAAAGTACATGCTACTTGTAGATTATACATTAGATGAAATATAAGATTTTTTTCCACAAAAGTTTTAGTATTTTGCTAAAGAAATAATAGTCTGAGAACATTATATGCACGTAGCAATTTTTGTACTGTCTCTGCTACCGGGATCTTAGGTAATTAATTTGATTTTCTTTAAATTAGGTACACTGTAAAAAAATTCCGAAACGTTACTAGTTATTTCCGTGGAACGTTTCGTGATTTCAGAGGTTTTCACCTATTTTCCCAAAAAATCAAGTATCTTCGCAAAAAAGTTTCCTGAATTCCTAAAAGATGCACGAATGCAGACCTTGCACTGGTGTGAAAAATATTTTTTGCTACCAGTTTAAATATTGACGGAGCGTGTTTATTAAGTGTATCGGCTTTGGATTGTTTATAGCCCTTCCGGATTGACTAAGCTTCCAATTGGAGCAAATAAGTCACCGGATAGCTACAGCTTTGCGAGGCAGGAATTGCAGGCAAGAAATATGCTTGGTTCTTGCTTGCAATTTTCGCGTAGCTTGGCCGTGGTTGCTCTAATTAATATTTCTGGAGCTTTCTTGGTAAATCAGAAAGGTTCTAATCAAATAAATTAAACCTATTTAATTTTTCTAGATAGTTCACGACTGGCTTTAATAGGGGAGATTTCTTAATGTTTCAGAAAGGTTACTGACTTTTATCAGAAAACGTTCCTGGTTTTTGTAAGATATGTTACTGACTGAAATTGGGCACATCAGCTGCCTATTATTTTCCAGGAACGTTTCTGAATCGTTTTTACAGTGTAAGACCACGTGTAGTTGACACTGCACCAGTATTTGAAACTGTCCGAAAATTATAAAATGATGTTTAAATTTGCAATGCTACCTTTCATATTATAGTTGATCTTTGGGTGCCAGCATTTCTTTTGTTATTTTTTTTCTTCAGAAGTGTCAACAACTATTGCTTTATCCACTATTAGTGGTTTTATTTTAGGGCTCTGTACATCTTAGTTACGGATTTCCAACTCGAACACTTTTAATATTTTTGAGCAACCGTCTTTCTTTAATATCTTCCAGTTTATCGTTTAACTTTCAAGATGGTTTTATTTAATTTATTTTTAATTGCAGCTAGAAGAATATCTCCTCGAAATCAAAACTGAATCAGACCCTAAATATCACTTTTGCCTCGAAATAATTAATTAAATTACAGTAAATTTGCTGCTCTATGCTTCTCCCTGTCCATTTCATTTCATAAATGAGGCAGTGAGAAGCAAAGGGATGTAAGTGGATATTTTCAAGTTTTGAGTAAAACGCGTTTAAAGATCAGATCCTAGGTAGGTTTTCATTGACTTTTTTTCTAAATCATACTGTATAGCAGCAACTACCAGGGGTACTAGTACAGTCTCTTGCCCCAAAACAGAGGAGAGGTTCACCGACCACATGTGTACTGGTCATCTCCAAATTTCTAATTTTGCCACTTACATCTCTTTGCTTCTCACTGCCTCAAATGTATTCATAAATTATTTTAATTAAACGAATATTTTAATTACTTTTATCTAAGCTTGCCAAATTTCTGAAATGTTCAACCGGAACACCGGAATGCCCTCGCCCCTCCCTGCGTCGCTAGTATTATCAAAGGGGTGCACACCCCTGGCTGATTTTTTTGGAGCGTTTTATAGGGCAGTTTATTCTCCATGCTATGAATAAATGGTTACTAATTATGAACTTCAAACAGGGGTATTAAAGAAGGACATTAGCAGATAAAATTTGAACATTTCACTTCTGAGATGTAAATATTTACAATTTATTTCAGTTAGAAAAAACACTTTGAATCAGGAGTAAAAAATTAAACAATATTTAGAAACACTTTTCATTTAATAAGACTTTTTTAGAGTGTTTTCTGGTCTTAATCTTGTTGTAAAAATCCACACAAGCTAATGCGTATATAATCAATCCCAACAAAACATAAATGTGAAAAAGAAGCCAAGTTCGGTTGAAATGAGGTGCGGGAAAGACGGTATCACCGACAAAAAAAGTTCAGATCTAAACAGTTACCAAGTTCCATAGCAGTTCCTCATAGAATTTGTTTTTTCCCATATTCTTCAATTCATTTCGAAAACAATTTTTTACTTGCTTTGATAATGAATATTAAACTTGCGGCAAGTTTTAGTCATCACTATTTTTTTTTTTTTTTTTCCAAACTTGCCAAGTTTCAAATCCAATATCAAAGAAAGTAAAAATTGTTTTCTAAATGAATTGAAGAACATGGGAAAAATCAAATTCTATGAGGAACTGCTATGGAACTTGGTAACTGTTTAGATCTGAACTTTTTTTGTCGGTGATACCGTCTTTCCCGCACCTCATTTCAACCGAACTTGGCTTCTTTTTCACATTTATGTTTTGTTGGGATATCATTACTTTTTGAAAAGCTAAATCAAAGGTTATGTTCTAGTTTAGACTGTTATAAATGCAAAAGCGTATATTACAAATATATGATTTCCTTTTTTTCCCTGCTGTTACGGTGCACTCGTTTGCGGTTTCTTTTTATTAGAAGTTTTGGGGACTTTAGGGCAATAGTCTGGGGACTTTTGGGCAATAATCATCTGTTTTCCCATTTATCAGCAAGGCAACGTACATTAGCTCTTGGTCTTTGGCTTCCTCAAATTTGTCGACAATTAGGAAAATTGCTAATCTCAAAATCTGTCTGGAGTTTCTTTATTCGCAACTCCAACGAACTATAGGGGGCACTGAAGTCACTGTCTAATGGCGGAATTGAAAACTAAAACAAACGCACATGGTAACGAAGAAAATGCTAAAAGTGTTGTGATTTTTGTTCGTACGTATGATTTTTTCGCTTTATTCTTTTTAAATTAATTTTCAAAGTCTTGTGGATATTCTGGCCCACGTAGAAAGAAATGAGAATTCAAGAAGCATTACTAAACGTCAAAGATTAATGCAAACTACGTAGTTCGTAGTTCTAAGCAGCTATTTCCACGATGTTGAATTCGATATTTTTCAATTCTTGATAAAACTAAATAATAATTGTAGCCTGACAAGAATTACAATTAATGCTAGAAAATTCAATGTGACATTACAAATTGTTATCGAAAGAAGATGATACTTTTTTGCCTTGCTTGGCTAGCACTTATTTTTTTTTCCATTTGTAGCTGAGTTATTTCTCTGGAATTCCCGAATCGGTTCATTTAAAAATTTTCTGTTTCGATTTTTCTAATTTCTGAGTTACGATTTAATTGTGTCATGTTATGCAAATCATCAACAAAATTCTCACGGATATATGGTGGTAGTTTTCTTTTCAGTTGATTGACCATTATTTCCTTTCACTTATCGAATTCTGTAATCTTACTACCATTTTATTCCACTCATGATAAAAATTAAAAATGGTTTAACTAAAAACGCGAAATATCGCCAAGGCTACTTTGCTCGCACTATACTAAAACTACAACAGTAAACTAATTTGGCGAAACCTTTCAGCTGAGAATAAAAGGAATAAAGTAAATTCTTTCTCGGTTATTCATTTTGTTCTACGATAATATATTCAAGAAAATATTTTGCATACTGTCCATTCCAACTAAATGCTGCTGTAAAATATGGTAAGTTTAATTAATTTAAGATTAAAAAACCCCCCATATTCTTACAAATTCATACAAAACAATAAATTATTTTACCTTGTATAACGTTATCCAAGTTTGTTAATCCAGAATTTTCGCTTTCACCAATTATTAAGGAAATAATGAAAACTAACATTATTTTCAGAAGCTCGAAAATACTGCTAATGGACGAATTAATTTCTGTAGCTGAAAGCAAACTAAGACACATCGATTGCGTTAATAAATACTCAGAACAAACTGCCTGTGTTTACGTCAACAGACACGCGTGGAACGCAACGTGGCAATGTTTTAGTTTCATTTGCAGTTTTGTAAATCACCGCAAGGTAGCGTATTCGAGCGCTGGAGTTCCGAATTGTTCGGGCGGGATTATCATAACGTAAATCGTAAAATATGCAGAATTTGCGAAAATGTTTCTCAATTGTTGAAATTATTGCTGCCATTTTGCTTCTCCTGTAAAATTTTGCATTTAATTCGGAACTCCAGCGATCGAATACGCTACCTTGCGGTGATTTATAAAACTGCGAATGCAACTAAAACTTTGCCACGTTGCGTTCCATGTGTGTCTGTTGACGTAAACACAGGCAGTTTGTTCTGAGTATTTATTAACGCAATCGATGTGTCTTAGTTTGCTTTCAGCTACAGAAATTAATTCGCCCCTTAGTAGTATTCTCGAGCTCCTCAAAATAATGTTAGTTTTCATTATTTCCTTAATAATAGGTGAAAGCGAAAATTCTGGATTAACAAACTTGGATAACGTTATACAAGGTAAAAATTTTTATTGTTTTGTATGAATTTGTAAGAATATGGGAGTTTTTTTAATCTTAAATTAATTAAACTTACCATATTTTACAGCAGCATTTAGTTGGAATGGACAGTATGCAAAATATTTTCTTGAATATATTATCGTAGAACAAAATGAATAACCGAGAAAGAATTTACTTTATTCCTTTTATTCTCAGCTGAAAGGTATCGCCAAATTTGTTTAGGGTTATAATTTTGGCATTGTGCGAGCAAAGTAGCCTTGGCGAGATTTCGCGTTTTTAGTTAAACCATTTTCAAATTTTATCATGAGTGGAATAAAATGGTAGTAAGATTACTGAATTCGATAAGTAAAAAGAAATAATTGTCAATCAACTGAAAAGAAAACTACCACCATATATCCGTGAGAATTTTGTTGATGATTTGCATAACATGACACAATTAAATCGTAACTCAGAAATTAGAAAAATCGAAACAGAAAATTTTTAAATTAACCGATTCGGGAATTCAAGAGAAATAACTCAGCTACAAATGGAAAACAAGCGCTAGCCAAAGCAAAGCAAAGAAGTATCATCTTCTTTTGGTAACAATTTGTAATGTCATATTAAATTTTCTAGCATTAATTGTTATTCTTGTCAGGCCACAATTATTATTTAGTTTTATCAAGAATTGATAAATATCGAATTCAACATCGTGAAAATGGCTGCTTAGAACTACGAACTACGTACTTTGCATTAATGTTTGACGTTTAGTAATGCTTCTTGAATTCTCATTTCTTTCTACGTGGGTCAGAATATCAACAAGACTTTGAAAATTAATTTAAAAAGAATAAAGCGAAACAATCATACGTACGAACAAAAATCACAACACTTTTAGCATTTTCTTCGTTACCATGTGCGTTTGTTTTAGTTTTCAATTCCGCCATTAGACAGTGACTTCAGTGCCCCCTATAGTTCGTTGGAGTTGCGAATTGAGATCTAAAGTTTTATTAAATTTTAAAGCCGGTTATTTTTTATTTTAAAGGCTTAGCTCTAGATTTGCAATTTTAATTATTTGATGGATCATTTTTCATTTTAGCCGAACTTAAAGTATTCGGAACTCCAGCGCTCGAATACGCTACCTTGCGGTGATTTATAAAACTGCGAATGCAACTAAAACTTTGCCACGTTGCGTTCCATGTGTGTCTGTTGACGTAAACACAGGCAGTTTGTTCTGAGTATTTATTAACGCAATCGATGTGTCTTAGTTTGCTTTCAGCTACAGAAATTAATTCGTCCCTTAGTAGTATTCTCGAGCTCCTCAAAATAATGTTAGTTTTCATTATTTCCTTAATAATAGGTGAAAGCGAAAATTCTGGATTAACAAACTTGGATAACGTTCTACAAGGTAAAAAATTTTATTGTTTTGTATGAATTTGTAAGAATATGGGAGTTTTTTAATCTTAAATTAATTAAACTTACCATATTTTACAGCAGCATTTAGTTGGAATGGACAGTATGCAAAATATTTTCTTGAATATATTATCGTAGAACAAAATGAATAACCGAGAAATAATTTACTTTATTTCTTTTATTCTCAGCTGAAAGGTATCGCCAAATTTGTTTAGGGTTATAATTTTGGCATTGTGCGAGCAAAGTAGCCTTGGCGAGATTTCGCGTTTTTAGTTAAACCATTTTCAATTTTTATCATGAGTGGAATAAAATGGTAGTAAGATTACAGAATTCGATAAGTAAAAAGAAATAATTGTCAATCAACTGAAAAGAAAACTACCACCATATATCCGTGAGAATTTTGTTGATGATTTGCATAACATGACACAATTAAATCGTAACTCAGAAATTAGAAAAATCGAAACAGAAAATTTTTAAATTAACCGATTCGGGAATTCAAGAGAAATAACTCAGCTACAAATGGAAAACAAGCGCTAGCCAAAGCAAAGCAAAGAAGTGTCATCTTCTTTTAGTAATAATTTGTAATGTCATATTAAATTTTCTAGCATTAATTGTTATTCTTGTCAGGCCACAATTATTATTTAGTTTTATCAAGAATTGTTAAATATCGAATTCAACATCGTGAAAATGGCTGCTTAGATTTACGAACTACGTACTTTGCATTAATGTTTGACGTTTAGTAATGCTTCTTGAATTCTCAGTTCTTTCTACGTGGGTCAGAATATCAACAAGACTTTGAAAATTAATTTAAAAAGAATAAAGCGAAACAATCATACGTACGAACAAAAATCACAACACTTTTAGCATTTTCTTCGTTACCATGTGCGTTTGTTTTAGTTTTCAATTCCGCCATTAGACAGTGACTTCAATGCCCCCTATAGTTCGTTGGAGTTGCGAATTATTTCAAGCCCCATTTTGGTTAGAAATTAAATTGTTAGTTTAAAACTTCAACAACATTGTTTTGGCAACATTTGACGTTCCCATTTGTTTTGATTTATTTGGCGAAATACTTTGTCATCGCGCAATGAAGAGATTACGCCATGATGCTCATAAAAAATAGTGCAGTTTTTTGCTATTTTAATGTAGTTTTTTGACTTTTTAGATTTTCCCCTTTACATATGCATGAAGATCTATCTTTATGCCAAATTTTAAGTATGTGAGACACTTGGAAGTTCGTAAACATTTTGATGAGTGAGTGAGTCAGTGTAAAAAAAATGACACTTTTCCGATAGTAATAATTCCATAACTATAAGAGGTACATTCATGAAATTTAGGATTATAGGTCTGCTAGGCAGCTCTATTAGACATACAAAATTTCAAGCACGTAGATTTAATAGTTTTTGAGAAATGAGGGTGTCTAAAGTAGCTTGAAATGGTTCGTGTAAGATGCACACTGGCAGATGTGTCGCTTGATTTCCGAACTTGGCTGACACACTACCGTGTGTCTAAATTATACTAATGAAAGTAATTATCCTAAATAATCACTCACAGTTAACGAGTTTTGGACATTTGTAATCAAATTTATCTTTTTCCGGAACGTGAAGTAAACAGGCCGGGACACCGGAATTTTGTTCAAAAACCGGGACTGTCCCGGTGAAACCGGGACATCTGGCAAGCCTACTTTTATCTTATTTGAAGCTTAAATCTTTACTAATAATAAAGCAGAAAGTCTCTCTGTCCGGAGGATGTCTGGATGTCTGTAGGATGTCTGTAGGATATCTGTGACGCGCATAGCGCCTAAACCGTTCGGCCGATTTTCATGAAATTTGGCACAAAGTTAGTATGTAGCATGGGGGTGTGCACCTCGAAGCGATTTTTCGAAAATTCGATGTGGTTCTTTTTTTATTCCAATTTTAAGAAAAAAACTATCATAAATTACGAAATCATCATAACGTGGAACCGTAACATGGGCACAAGCCAATTGGCGAGATACGAAATTATCATAGCGTGGAACCGTAACGTCGGTACAAGCCAATTGGCGAGAAAATTCACCATACATTATTTGTAAATATACAAGTGAACCAAAATACCTTTAATTTTTCTATTACGGGCGAAGCCGTGCGGGTGCCACTAGTTAATTTATAATTCATTAATTTGTAAAATATTAGACATGTGTTTATTTTCTGCTTTTTATTCATTACTTCCTCCGATGCCTATATTCATACTAATTTACTTTTATAAATTGGACTGTTCTTTCCTTTGATTATTTATTATTCCTTAGTTTTTCACTAAAAATCTTTTAGTTGTATCAGAGTAAATTGTCGTTCAAAAGTCTTATTCTAATAGATTACGCTTTTTAGAAATAGTTTAATTGAATAAAGTATTAAAAATGATGTCCTTTATTATAAAAAAAAAAATCTGCAATCATATTTATTTAAATGTTTTCGTCCTTAAAAATCTTTTTGAGTACACAAAGCAGGAATTGTTGGTTTAACAGTTCGACAGTCAAAATAAAATAAAGGTGTGCAATTTTGTCGTCTAGGTTCTTATTTTTGTACATAATATATTACTAATCATTCTCGTTTTTTAGTGTCTGAGTACGATATTAGAGATTAATTATATTTTTATTTCAAATATGATGACATACACTATCATCAAAAATTATTTGCTACTCAATTCATTTTTATGTGTTTAACTAATCAATTATCTTTTCGAGAATTTCCGCTTCGAAAGTTAAAATAAAACACAAACAAAACTCTGTATTTAAAGAAACTCAGTTAAGTAGCAATTTTAATAACAAAACGGATGATTGAGTATGTTTTTTGTTCAGAAGGGAAAAAGTGACTGTGTGCTACAATTATTAAATTGTGTTTGATGTGTCTTAAATTGAATTATTTACCTTTTTCAAAAATTACCAGTATGTTAGAAACGTGTCAGCATTACTTTATTATTTTTAACTATACACTTATTATGTCTAAAGATTATTTGCTTCGCTCATCTGGAAGACAAATAAACATTTTTAAACCAAAAACAAAACAAAACAAAACAAAAAAAACTAAGGAAGCTGCCTCAAAACTGAATATTTATGAATCGATTTTTATTCTAATTAGCATTTTTGAACAGAGTTAACCTTTTACTTTTTTTTTTGTTTTGTCTTTGACGTAATTACTTTTTCATTGTTTGTCTAAAGACAATGCGGCTCTGATAATTATTTACAAAACCTAATTACATTGTTTACCTTTTGCCTAATGTAGAAAATAATAGAGTGTTAACGTTTCAATAAATATTAAAATGCGGGGGTTTTTTTTGGGGGGGGGAGCAGTATTTTAGTTTTTTCGCTACCGGAGTTAACTAAAAAGAATAGTGCAAGCGTGAGTATTTTTTTTTTCAACTCTCCTGAGATGAAACTTGTTTGTATGCAAGAAGCCTTTTCCTCTGTTAATGAAACATTTCGCACTTTAAAAAAAAAGTAAATAATTAAATCCACAATTTCGGTTTTTTTTTAAATTTTAATAAAAAAAGGAGTTAGGAGGGTTTTTTGGTTAACTGTGCAAAAAGTGAAAACATACGCTAATACTACTTTGCACAATAAAAACAAAGGTAGTATGTACACATTATAACTATAATATGTTCTCGACCAGCATTTCTCTTCAACGCCTTTTTTTACCCATAGATCGAAAAAATGGTGTGAAAAAATTTCTCAGAGGGGGGGGGGGGGCACTTCTTTTTAAATTACTTATACTGGTGTCATTCTTTTACTGAGTCTTAGCGAACTGCTATAGAAGCTAATTGGAATGCTTTTGTCATGATTTAAATATAATAATATTTAAAAGCAAAACTATGTAAATATTGTACATAATTACCCTACAAAACCTCTGAAACAAAAGACAGAAAACTTATTAAAGTCATCATAAACTAACGAGAAAAGATCCGTATAGAATACCTTTTATTCTTTTGGAACAGTATTTTTTTTTTCTTTTTTTAGCAAGCTTAAAATATTTGTAAGCCAATGTATATTTGCAAAATTTTAAAGGGCCATTTTGTTTTTTACATGAACTGCATTTGAGCTTGGAACATTTATTATTTATAAAACTACGGTTAATTATAATCAAAGTAAATTATTAAATCCACAACTCAGTATTTTTTTTTTTTTTTTTTTTTTTTTTGTTCTCATGAAAAAATAGTACCTTTTTTTTTTTTTTTTTTTTTTTTTGAGCAATCACGATTGCTTTTTGCTTTCATTTGGCTGTTTTCATGTGCTGTCGTTTTATTTTCCCGCCAGCACCCTTTTGCAGCATCATCGTCGAACGGCTCTCACGATGCTGCTCCCATAGCGAAAAACGTCTCCAGGTCTCGTCAATATCCTACACTTACATGTATGCATGCATACATACACGCACCTACACACACACACATACACACAAACACATACACACACATACACCTACACACACACACACATACACACACATACACCTACACATACACACACGCATACATACAGACACCTACACATACACACATATACGCCTACACACATACACAAACACATACACACACAACTACCCACACTATTCATGCATGCACACAGACACAAACACATACCTCGCCCCCACGCACACAAACACTCATACGCAAAACTACCCACACAGTCATGCCTGCACACAGACACAAACACATATGCCTACACACACATACACACACACCCTACACACAAACACACATACCCCCACACACAAGCACACACACCTACATACACACACACACTCGTGATTGCGAAAAACATAATTTGAATTCAAAATGTCAAAATTCAATTTTTTTTTTTTTTCAATTTTTTTCCTAACTTTTCTAACTGGAAAATTGTTTACCGTTATTGCGAGTAATTTAATTACAGTGTTGGTACTACACACTACAAACAAATAATGCTGCAAAAAGAACTGCAAATAATCGTACTGCAAGTAAATTACAGCACATTGCCAACAGAATGGTATTGCTATAGTCCAGTGGTATCCAACCTACAGCCAGCGAAGCTGATCCTGTGTCCCGTTCTAATGTTCAATGATCTCCCCCAAATCACGTGAGTCAGCAACGACGAATGGTTTTCACGTTTTACGTGAAACAAGCGAAAGGAACCTGGTTTCTTCCAATATTCTGCGTTAAAATGTGTCACGTGACTTGAGACCTTGGTTTCATGAATGAAAAGCTTCACTCCCTCCATTTTATATCTTCAGAATGGGTTGATCATCATTTGATATTTAGGACGATTGTTGCAAATTTGGAGCCACATAAACAGACATAGGTTTCTAAAAAAACTGAAGGAAACTTTGCATTAATAAAAGAAGCATGTTTAATGATAACAACGATTCTTGGTTTCCCTTTCCCGTATTTGTCTATGTTATCCGGAAAAATTTCACCTTCCAGTGGGTGCGGCACTATACAAACATGAACGGTTGCTCGTATATTACAGATACACTGTTCCATATACATAATATGTTGAACCCCCTGAGTCTGGTGAGCTTGTCGCTTTGGATTATGATTGAGGTATCTTTTACGTGTATTTGAGTTGTGTTAGAATAGAAGTAGTTTATTTGAGTAATAAGACCGACCATACAAGTAAGATTTTGATTCATTCGATTTCCTTTGTTTTTACAGAAACACTGGTAATTTCTAAGTGCGATCCCTAAAAAGCGCATAATATTTAAGAAAGTAATAATAAAATAAATGGAAAATCGAGTGAAATAAAAATTTATATAAAGAGGCGCGCGTATCACTCAGATACAAACACCAGTTGCGTGGATTGCTACTAATGCTTGAAAAATTTCATTGGTAACTAAGAGTCGGTCTAGGGGAATGGCAAGAATAGCTAGTCAGACGTTTTTAGCTCTATTTGGCGTAATGCTGCAAAATGAAATCACTTCTTCATTGCAGAGGTTCCCAAAGTTGGTACCGTGACACCAAAATTGCCGCAGGGAGAGGTGAAGGGTGCCAAAAAGTGTCCATGATATCATTATCTATAAGTAAAGGGTGTTTTTTTTAGAGGTATAGAACTTTAAGTCGGGAACACTGTTTAATCTGTGGGCCATTTTGATAGTTGTCACTTGTTTTGTGTTTAGTTTGGTTTGCCATTTCATCATGAATAGACAACAGGACGGTGCAACACGCCACACAGCGCGTGTCACAATTGATTTATTGAAAGAAACTTTCGGTGAACGAATAATTTCGCATAATGGACCCGTGAATTGGCCTGCGAGATCATGCGATTTAACCAAAGACCATATAGCTTCGCATAAGACTGGACACTCCCGTAGAGATCAATGCTTTCGCGTTTTCTCCCACTTCAATGAAAGTCGTTGAGCACATAAAAAAAACTTCACAGGCGTGTTGGCGATTGAATTTTGGAGGAAAAAATGTTTTATACTGTGTGCAGCGATTAATCGCCAAGTTCAGCCACTGTGCGTCGTGCGCCGTGTTTGAACGTTTTGAATCAGTTCTTCTCCCCTCCCTCTGGCGAAGGGTGGTAATTATATGGGCATTTAAGCCTCAGAGAGGGTCATTAAGAAAAAATGAAAGCAAATAAATAAGCAAAAGGAACACAGAAGTGTGTTGTATCAATAACAGACTGTTTACGAAGATGCAAAGATCTTTCTCATTTCTTTTTTTGCTGTTTTATTTATTTTTATTTTCCTTTTTTACTGCCTATTTATTTTTATTTAATTCATTGACTTTGTATTTATTTACTTTGTGAAGCGAATGCAGAGATGTATTTTCATTTTTGTCACAATTTTTTAACTTATAAATTTTATAATTTCTCTATTCACATTATAATTTTTATTTTTTTCATGTCAACAAATCTTGTATTACATTACAATTAAGTTCAAGATGTCAAACTAGCAGAAAGAAAAAGATGAAAATATAATGTATTTAAGTTAAGGAAAAAGTGTTTGAACACAACGTGGGCTTATAATCTGCCGACGGTTAGAAAAGGGTTATGATCCCCATGACTCTCCCCTCGTATCCCCCTGTTTAATACCGAATATTGATCGCGTCAGGGCCGGATTTAGAAGAGGGAAGGCGGGGCAACTGCCCCGGGGCCTCCACAGCAAAGGGGCCCCACAATAAAATTTTTACAAAATATCCTTTTTTTTTTGGTATTTCTACAAAGAATGATTGCACAAATAATATTATTATGGATATATCAGAAAGGGGGGGGGGCTCCACTCCTTCGTTGTCCCGGGGCCTCCACACTTCCAAATCCGGCCCTGGATCGCGTGAATAACAAATAATTTAAAAATAGAATGGCTAAGTATTTTGTATTCAGTTCAGATAAAATTATCGACGAAACTAAAGTATTATTAATGCATTTTTTTTAATTTTTCGCTAATATTTTAGGTATTTTGAAGAGTATTTGCTGTTAATGATTTTTTTAATGCACATTACACGACTCTATTCATAAGCTTCTTGTACTTACTATTAAGGAATCGTGTTCTATCACGTGTTTTATCCTTCCAGCTGGTTTCCAAGTGTAGCAGGAAAACAATGTTTTAAATGGGGTGGTTTCCTTCAGTCAAAAATACTACTTTTAGTCATTGAAATGGATAGAATGAGCGAAAAAAAAACATGGACCCAAAAAATACTTTCATTTTCCCAACAGTTATTTTTTAATTAATTTTTTTAAATGCCAGATTTTACAAACGAGGCGTGGTCTAGATGACGTCACAAATGATGCACTTTTCCGCATCTTTCTTCGCGTTTCCACGTTCTGATAGTCAAGCAGCGAATTAAAATTGTGCTCTTCGCTTGTTGTCAATCATATCGTTGCCAACACACGTGAGTAAAGATGCGAATTAAATATTATCCACTGTAAATGGCAACATTGAATGGCATTTCATCATTTGCGATGTCACACGACAGAAACGTAAACAATGAAAGCGGACCGATTTAAGTAATTTTTAAAAAATATTAAACTTAAACAAATTATTTAAAAAATGATCAGATCCAATGTTTTCAAGCATGCTCTTTCAGAAAAAAATGCTTTTAAAATTTTGGAAACGACCCCATTATAATTATTTCTGAAATCCCTAGTTACTTACGGTTCCTTATTTTCCTTCTGTTTATGTTTAATTCCTTACATTCAGTCGAAGCGTATTTCAGATGTTTAATAGACAGCTATTAGATTTTTTTTCCCTCCTTCCATGGCATGGGATTCAAGAATACTTACACAACAAAGTTTAATAAATTAATTCCGTTCTTTAATGTTATACCCTTTGACTTGGCGAAGGTTTTTCAAAAAATAAATAAAAATCAATACAAAATACTAATAATTATCATTAAAAGTATCAAACTTCTAAAAAGTTTTTATACATCTCATTAAATTAGGGTAGATAAAGCAATACAAATAGTTTAGTTCTCATTCTCCATCTGTCCCAGCGCCTATACGTTGCTATCTGAGCCGTACAATTTTGCATTCTACTATAACAGGAAACGTAAATATGATTCCTCCCATTACTTGGCCTACCTTTCATGAGTTATTTTTATTATTTTCAAGGGAATGCGTTTTTGATGTATTAATCTTGTTACATTGCACGTTTCAGCATTTTAAAATTTGAATTGATTTCCAAGAAGAAAATTTAAATTCCAGGATAAAATGATTAAAAAAAAAAAAGAATCCATAAAGCATAAATTATTCAAAAAGAATGTGAGCAAGTATTTTAATGTCTGAAATTTTTATAGATATAACGATAAATTATTTAAAGCAGTGACTATTGCTTATTCCAAGGGACAACAAGTTCTATGTTTACTCGATTATCAGTATTAAAATGTGTTATCCTAAACTTTATATCTTCCGCTCATGTTTACCGTCATTGGAAAAGTTTTTTGTGCATTTTGCATTCAAAAATCTTTTTATTTTCACTTTTTATGTTTCGCAGAAAAAGAATTCGGAAAGGAAGAATTTTCCCTTTTGTGCCTGTTGTTATTCCTAAAACGATTCTAAGTTTACACTCGGTAATTTCTATTTCCTTTGTTATAAAGCAAACTCATGATAGTTTGCGATGCTTTAGAAATTTTGCTGCTAATTTCACATTGGAGTTTTTCGAGCTTTACTGCAACCGCGTTGAATGACTGAAAATCGATTACCTTTTAAAATATCAACTGATACTCTGGCCACCTTTGGACACCTTTCACTTAAAATTAAATGATTTAAGACACGCTACTTCAAGAACTATGCAATTAAAACACACTTTAGGTCACGTTACAATTTTACATAAAAATTATTTTACATTTGAAACAGAGCTGCTAACCTGGCAAATGGTACAACAAATCTTAAAATCGTTAAAATAGCGTAAAAAGCTGTTGAAATTGTAGTCTTCTTAACGTTTGTCAAGCATTTCTTGTCAAGCATTTCATTAGCGTTGCGTCCTACGAAGCGTTTAAACTTCGTCAACACTGAGCAATATTCCTCACAATCGTTCCATCTAATTAAGACTTCTACCGTGTGCAGGTAAGCGGCAGTATCCTCAGAAATTAGTTTTCGAGATATTTGAAGAAATGTGTGGTGGATTCAATACTAACAATAAGGAAATGTTGGAATTAGACTTTTTTTCGCGCTTTTTTTCAGCGGAAACTAAATAACCGTGCTTGTACAATAAAGATAACGTACTATAGATGACAAAAATGCAAAAAAAAAAAAAAAAAAAAAAAAGAAAAAAAGAAGGGAAAAATGAATAAATTTGCAGTTACTGCCTTTTACCTGCACACCGCAGATTTGTACATTACACTAGCAGAATATAGCTCTGCACCTCTTGCAACTCTGCACTTATAAAAGTTTTCTTGCAACTAGTTAATGCCATGGCAAAAGAAATAAATGTCATTTTTTTAAATGTTCATTTCTTTATTAAGTATACATAAACACATTTTCAACAAGACAAAATTCATTCAAAAATATCGTTACAGAAAATAATACTTTAGCTAAATTTTAAGTATACTGCACGTTGATTCGGCTATTATCTGGTTACCAAGATGTGCCAAATTCAGCTCCTTGATACATTCTGAGTAAAAAATGTAAAAATCATGATTCTCGCGTTTTTGCAGCACATTTTTCCAAGATGATTTTTTGTGACTGATGTGTTGCTATTTTTTTAATATCGGATTCAGTAGTTAGGAAGTTCCTCTGCTATTCCACCACATGGGATTTCAATTCGACACAGGCTCTTAACTTGACAATGTTCTTATGGGATGAGAACACCTAAGAAGTTTTTTTGTGAAGGAAGTAAATTAGTGTGGTCGACGATAAGAATTTATAGATTCTTTTGTGTGAAGCCCAGGGTAGGAAAAACTCTTCTGCCCCTGCTTCTGCGCTGTCTTCGGCTGCGAAGGAGAAAGGACAATAATAGGAGATAACAAAGAAAAATTGGTGACAATGAGGCAGATAAGCAAAGCTGTGGACAAACGCGGGAAGATTTCACGCAAACGGCTACTGCACTTTGAAATACTGATTTACACCCTGAAGATGAACTCAATCCTTTGAAATTTGAATGCAAGGCAGTTCGGTATGGAGTTAATGTTAGCAAGCGTAAGTATAGAATTATGAAAATAGTTTTGAAAGTCTTGTGATTAAAAAGAAAAAAAAAAGTAGGTTTCATCCACAATTACGGGGTTGCGTGACATGAAATTTTTCAAAATGTTAACTGAAATTTTAAACTTAAAAATATGTTTTTCCAAATTAGATTTATCAACAAATTAATTAACATTTACGCAATTCATGTACATACGTGTGCGTGTGTTTTCCTTTCAAATTTCACGAAATCGTAATTCTAAGCGAAGGAAATTTTTCAAATTGAAGTCGTAAAGTGCGAAAAATGCCAAAGCAAGCCATCTTTTGTAACAAAGTATAGAAATTCGAAACACTCTTCCTGGCATTCATTTGAATTTTGAGGTCTTGAATTCAAATTACGGCCGCGATAAAAACCATTAGTAGAAACAAGAAATCCAATGAGCAGGGTCTCAAACTAACCCCCACACTCCCTTAGTTCTATTTTTACTATTTTTTCTAAAAAAAAGTCTATGAAATAGTTTTAAAAAATCAAAATTTTTTTGGGAATAACGTTTTGAAATTTCCATCCCGTTCGCTGTTGCGCCCCTGGAGAGAGTTACTCCGGCCAATCCCTATTTACGCCACTGTTTACAAAGATTACTTTCACAAATTTCTCAAATGTAAACTATATTATTATACACAGGTATACCATTATTATATCAGGAAACCCATAATTTATGGAGCCGTCTCATATTTTGGCGCCCGGGATGATCCCCCCGCTTGCTCTCCTCTTCGCTGCACTATTTTGCAGAAGTTGATAAGGTTTAAAAAACTTCTCAGTCATCGACTACAATACTTAAAATTTTTTATCTCGCAAGATTTCCCTTCAATTTTCACTGTGAAGTGGGCGACAAATTCGTTAGATTGAATGAATTTACAATTATTTTTTAAATTCTCACTCCTGTTAATTTTGTACTAGGGGTCTCCACTCCCTGCTCGTTTTGTTCGCCAACCTCCGCTCGCCACTTGTGGCGCGTAACGATTGGTAATTTTAATGCTTACTCCTTGGTGTCCTCGGGACATACAGGGTTCATGATATTCTCAAGACTGGATGTTGAAAGCCCAAAGCGGAATGGCTTTCTCTGGATGTTCGATATCCAACGAGACCAGTTTCGACCTGAGACATTCCTAATCCAGAGGAGATTGGGTTAAAAGACACACAGACAAATGCGTGTTTACCTAAAAATTTATTTCTCGTTAAAAAAAAAATGTCTACAAAACTGATTCATTTTAAATCTTAATGTAACTTTCTTGAATTTTTAGATCTCTTCTATTTCAATTTATTTTTCTTTTACTTTGTATATTAATTGGGTTAAAAAAAACGAACTATAAGTCAAATAAATACTTATGTGCAAAAAGTAAAATGAGAAATAACAACGCCAAATAGCACACTTTGCAGATTACTGCAGATACGTGTTTCGGCGTTACAAATGAATGTCCTTTTCAATGCAAAAGAAATGAGCTTATGTTTGAAAAAACATCGGAGAAATGGTTAGGTTTCTTTTGTCGGTTGTCTTTTCAACCAAAAGCTCATTTCTTTTGCATTGAGAAAGCCGTCCATTGTAACGCCGAAACACGAGTCTGCAGTAATCTGCAATTCAGTCTGTTTGACGTGGTTATTTAATTTTCACAAACAAATGGGGTGGTTTCCTTCAGTCAAAAGTAGTACTTGTAGTCACTGAAATCGATAGAATAAGCAAAAACTATAACTTGGACCCAGAAAATACTTTCATTTTCCCAACACTTATTTTTTAATTATTTTTTTTAAATGTCCGATTTTTCAAACAAGGCGTGGTTTTAATGGCGTCACAAATGATGCAGTTTGCCGCATCTTTCACAACGTTTCCACGTTGTGATAATCAAGAAGCGAATTAAAATTGCGCTCTATGCTTGCCATCAACCATATCGTTGCCAATACACGTGAGTAAAGATTTTTGTTTAAAATATATTTTGATATTTGATCTATTACTGCATCTTTTTTTTTTTTGGCACAGTTTGATTTGATCAAGAAGAAAAAATTTGAACTTAAAATTAAAAAATTCTTAGTAGTTCACAACATCATTTTTTTTTTCTTTTTTTTTTTTGTTTGTTCGCAAAAACTTAAAGCATTAATAAGAAAAAGCGTTGGAATTAAAGGGGCGTGTAGAAAAATTATTTTGTTTAGTTTTAGTTTTTGACAGCCCACTCCAAACGTATTTGTACTTTAGACTTTCTATGGCATTATGAAGAACACATCGCCGCTTAATCAGCGTCCCGTTAAATAGATTTTCAAAAGAATGGGAAGAGGATGTAAATTGAGTTTCAAGATTCCGTAGATAACATCTGGAATCAATTAGGTTTTGTTATCATTGTCGCGGGAACTGAAACCGGTGGTTAGTATCCCCGTCCTTTCTCCCCACTTTTTCTAAGAATTCTTAGTGTTGTAACCTTTACGCCAATTCCAAGAATCTAAAGTTCAACTTGGCGGCTATAGCTCTGAATGTCAGTTTTTTTCAAGCACCAGTTTTCATTCTACTTACGCTTGTTTTCCTTGCCATGCGTAAAAACCGGTCGTCGAGTGTCCAATCTTCACTAGTTCTATTATCTTTGATTTAACTACGATGGACTATTTTTTGTGGGGCTGTATGAAGTCTCAGTCTACACCGATAAGCCATAGACGATTGACGCCTTGGACAAGAGCATTCGCCACATATCACTCACATACGGCCCCCATTGCTGCAAAAAGTGATAGAAAATTGGGTTTCCCGATTAGACGTTCTCCAAGCCAGCCGAAGTGGCGATATACCAGCAATCACATTTAAATAAAAATGGCAATGAATCATCTTTCGAATAAAGCCAAATTCATGACGATTTATATCATTTAATGGTGTTTTATTTGAACCTAAAGTTCTATACCTCTAAAAGAAACACCCTTTAAAAGCGATGAACTAGAGTGCCGGGAGACAATTCTAATACACTCAAACCTTTTTTAAAGCGGTTTTTTTTTTGGGGGGGGGGTATATTAATATTTCAATCAGTTTGGGATTCAATTGATGAAATTAGTTTTAAAACGAATACGATTTAGTATCTTCCAAGTGCCGACGCAGGCACCCAGATGGTAAGTCACTGTGACCTCCGAAACATTTCCTTATTCGGGAAATTTTGTCCGACTACTCGGCAAAAATTATCACTTGGTTCGTTTTGATTTCGTTTAAATATTACAATTTTGGAAGTTTTTGGGATATTTTTGATGTGAGACTTTTTTACGCGGTTCCTATGACCGCGTAAAAAAGAATTTTTTAAATTGTGCTGTGAAAACAACTTTTTAAAGCTACTCGTGAAATTTCGAACATATTTTTTTAATCCGATTTTTTATGCAGTCCCTATCCACAGCATAAAAAAATGTTTGGGTGTACTTCAGAGGGTGAGCTAATCGGAAAGGTTTGGGAACCCCTGTCTTAGTTAATCTTTCTGATAAACAGGCAAATTGGAAGTAAAGCTCGAGACTAGGAATTTTGAATAGTAGTCACTGACTACCAGAGTAATAAACTAGTATGTTGTGGCCATCACGAAACTTTCTTCTATATTTTTCCTTTTTCTGATCCCTCCCCATGCTTGACGAAGAAGCAATATTTCTAACAAAAACAAAATTACACATGCAAAAACTTGACGACCATCCCAATGTCTGAATTATTGTAAAAGCAAAGCAAAGAGCGAAAATTGAAAGTTATTTTAAAAGCCTTGCTTGAATTAATTACAAATATTTTATTTATTAACAAACATAAGATGGACAGTTAAAAATTTTAAATCATTGAGATAATATTTCCGATCATTTCCATACAATTAAAATCACGAGAAATACGCAGACGACAATCCATTACGATTTATCTTTCTTACTGTTGCATTAATAAAGCTATTTTTATTCGCAAAAAAAAAAAAAAAAAATCAACACCTCTTGGACCGATTGGCGTCAAAATTGAACCAAAGCCTGTTTACGTATGGATTCACATATATTCCAAATTTCAACCAGAACGCAACATTACTTCTTGAGATAGGGCACTCACAATGGAAAAAAAGAACGGGCTGATTGCGCTACCCCCTTTTTAGCTGTTGACACCAAAATAAAATCAGCTCTTATACCCACTAAGGGCTACTTGTCAAAAACTTTTTGTTTGATTCCGTTCGTTATTTCTTGAGATACAGCAGTCACAATTGACGACAAAAAACGTTCTATAACTCAACCCCCGTTTCAGCTATTGACACCAAAATTGAATCAGCACCTGCTCCTGTTAGGGACAACATGTGGACCAAATTTTGTTTGATTCCACCAGTTACTTCCTGAGGAATAGCAAGCACGCGCAACTCAAAAAACGTCCAATTGCTCCACCCCCCTTGGAGGAATTCGCGCCAAAAACCAATGGGCACAAGTTCACATAGGGGCACATATGTATACCAAATTTCGTTCAATTTAATGCGGTAGTTTTTGCTGTAGAGCGGCCACAAAAAACTGGTCACACACAGACGTGACACACATACACACACACATACACACAGACACAGACATTTTCCAAAAATAGTCGAAATGGACTCAGCACACCTCAAAACGTTCGAATCCGTCAAAATTCGAAATTCGAAAATTTGCACGAATCCAATACTTTCTTCTATATATTAGATATAGAAGAAAGTAAAAATGGCAGCCACTTTTGACGTTTGGTAGCCATTTTTAAAAAAACTAGTTATCCAGCGCAAAAAATAAATAACCTTAATTATGCTTTCTCGAAATTAGTTGCCAAGGTGGAGTCGCCAAATGCGCTGAACGTCTCCAGGATAGGAAGCATGTTGTCGTAGCACGATATACGATTTGAATTTTCACAAATAAAGAAACACATTGTAACGTACCAGACCATAAATAATAAAAATAAACTTTTATTTGTCTGGAGTAATTGCATACAGCTATGTACAATTAATTTACAAGGATTGTAAATGCAGGAATCTTATCCACAGAGGACTAACTTCGTTGGAAGTTAAGTTATATATTGGCTTTACAAACCAAACTTTGGAACATTGCGTTCCCGAGAGAATTTCGGACCTCAGTCCCGGCTCGTGGCGTAACCATCTCTGCCTCCAGAAGCCTTTCAGACCCCCGAAGAAAACTTCGATTCTCACCACAGGGTGGTCTGTGCTCCGAGACAAAAGAGGAGGAGCGGCGCCGTAGTGACCGCAACTTTTGCGTAATCTGGAAGGGGATCTTGTGTAAGACCGTGGGACAACTGCAGTGGTTGCGTGTGGTCTCCAAGAATGACCCCCTAACCAGACGTAATCGTCGTGGGAGGCCGAAAAGAACCGTTGAGACCTCACAGCTCCTTCCCCCTTAAAAAGGGAACTTTTCACATGGGTGGAAAGTTCAAAAATTTGGAAACAGTTCAAATAGTTTGAAATAAGTCCAACACACTGTTATGCAAATCTTGTCACACTTGAATCACGTGTAAACAGTTCGAAATCATAGTCACGGTGATTACAGTTACACATACATGAAACAGTAATTTCTGACAAGAAGAGAGCAGTACCATTTCCATACTTGAGAGTGACTCAACCTCTTAAAACATATTTTAAAAGTTATTTCAACCCGACCTAATTTAACAATAAATTTATTAATGTTATTTTCTGTTCTAAAATTAACTCTAAATAATCCAAAATTATGTGATTTATCACATGAAAAATGAAAATGCATAAAAATTTCTTAGCTAAATAAAAAAACAACAACCTTCAAACCCTTTTTTTTTTTTTACTGAAAGAATGAACGACTTAGGCTGTCGACATTTTGATGTTCTTTTCCTGGCCTATGTTTGACTTCAAAATTGTAGGGCTGAAGAGCTAACGACCATCTCGTTAAACGAGGATTGGTACTTGAATTTTTATTCAACCATACGAGTGGATGATGGTCTGAAATTACCTTGAACGGTAAATTTGAATCGAGGTAAAAATGTAATTTCTTTACAGCGAAAACTATCGCGGCGCACTCTTTCTCACTCGTGCAGTATTTTTGCTCGGCGTCTGAAAACTTTTTACTTAAGTATAAAATAGGATGTTCTTCCCCATTTTCATCAAACTGCGTAAGCACTACGCCTAAACCACGATCTGACGCGTCCGTTTGCACAATGAATTCACGGTTGAAATTCGGAGCAAACAAAACTGGCTGACTCGTCAACATTTCTTTCAATTGACCGAAGGCCTTCTCGCATTCAGGAGTCCAAACAATTTCCCCCTTTTTCGACTTCCCTTTCAACGTGTCGGAGAGAGGCGCAGCAATAGCCGAAAACATCGGAATGTAGCGACTGTAGTACCCTGCTAATCCGAGGAAAGCACGAACGTGCGTCTTTGTTCGCGGAGTAGGGAAAGATCGAATGCTTTCTACTTTCGCTTCTGCTGGAGAACGGAAACCGAAACCTACTATGTGTCCCAGATACTTAACATGATTTTGCGCGAACCTGCATTTTGATGGCTTAATAGTTAGGTTAGCCTTTGAAATGCGCTTGAGTACCCAATCTAAATGTTTCAAATGGGATTCCCAGGTGTTGGAATACACGGCTATATCGTCAATATACGGCACGGCGAAAGATTCACAATCTTTTAACAGTTCTGACGTAATCTTAGCAAAAATATAAGGTCCATTCCGTAGCCCGAAAGGAAGCCGTAAGGGTCGAAAAGTCCCAAAATTTGTGCAAAAAGCTGCTAAACGCTGGGCTCTAGGAGTCAACGGAATTTGCCAATATCCCCTAGCAAAATCTAAAATCGTAATGTACTTGGCTGCACATACCTGTTCAACGCGTTCCTCGATATTTGGAAGCGGGAAATATTCTGTTCGAACAATTTCGTTTAATCGCCTATAATCTATGCAAGGCCTAGGATCCTTTCCAGGGACTTCAATTAGAATGAGGGGGGACAAATAGTCTGACTCCCCCACTTCAATAATGCGTAGGTCAAGCATTCTCTGAACTTCTGCCTTCAAAATTTCATTTTGCCTATGCGAGGCACGATAAGGTTTTGAACGTACGGGTTTGTCACTTATTAATTCGATGTCATGCTCAACCAAATTAGTGAGACCAGGATCATTTGAAAAACTCTTCGAATACTTATTTAATAATCTCTCTAACTGCTCAATTTGTTCTGAATTTAGACGATCTGATAGATTACTCGATTGAACTATTTCACTGAAATTATAGATGTTGGGGTCCCTTTCAATGGTGGGGAAATCCACATCGTTATCGGCTGATGCATCATCCTTCATTTCAAAACTCAGCAAATTAATCTGTTCCGGTCTCTTGTGATAGGGCTTGAGCATATTCACGTGATAGATTTGACATCTTTCCCGTTTCCCAGACAATTCTACAATGTAGTTTGTTTCAGAAATTTTACTTCTAATCGTCCCAGGACCAACCCATTGAACAGAAAATTTTGTTGGCCTCGATGTTGCCAAAATTAGGACCAAATCGCCCACCTTAAATTCTCTTTTTACCGTATGCTTATCGTAGTAACCCTTTCTCTTAATCTGCGACTCTTCCATTTTTTTAATGGCTACCTCCTGGCATCTTTTTAAACGATTTATGAGTTTAAAAACGTATTCGGTTACACCCTCGTTTTCAATATCATCTCCCATCCACTTTTCATATAAAAGAGTTTCCGGCGTCCTAAGATTTTTCCCATGAATTAACTCTGCTGGAGCATATCCCGTACTCTCATGAACTGCCGTGCGCAGGGCAAGTAAAGTTAGTGGAAGGTGTTTCTCCCAGTCAGGTCCGGACTCTACACATAATGCACGAATTAATCGCTTGATGGTTCTGTGAAACCGCTCCACTGGATTAGATTGAGGATGGTTGACGGAACTATGCTTAATTCTTACACCAAATCGCTTAAAAAACTCAGAAGTAAGAATACTCGTAAACGATCGCCCTTGATCGCACTGAATTTCCACCGGAAAACCCATTCTGCTAAACATGATTAAAAGAGCATCCGTAACTGAAACTGACCCAATATCTTTCACCGGAATGGCTTCTGGATATTTTGAGGCCAAACAAATTGCGGTGACTAAATACCTATTACCGTTAGGTGATTCTATTAAAGGCCCAACACAATCTATGTTTAGGGTGCTAAAAGTATCCCCAATGATAGGAACGATTTTTAGAGGTGCCTTCTTTTTATCACTAGGTTTACCGGCCCTTTGACAGGGGTCACAAGACCGGACAAACATTTCCATATCTTTGAAACATCCCGGCCAAAAAAAATGTCTAACCAGCTTATCTTTGGATTTAGTAATTCCTAAATGAGCAGAGGTTCCCTCATGACACATGCCCTTTATTTTTTCCCTTAACACCTCGGGAACAATAATTAACTCCTTCGTGTTGCCTAACCGGTCAGTCTGCGTTTTAACCAGCAATTCATTTTTAATGTTATAATTATCCCGGTTGGAGGTCTTATTTTTACATGAGACAATATCCAAAATTGGTTTTAATGTTGGGCAATTCCGCTGAAGTTCTTTTAACTCCTCACGGCTGATTTCTAAAAGTGATAATTCTGGAGCGTTAGGCTCTACTGCCGGAATAATCAGCGGGGTTTCCTCCTCCTGCTGATCCCCTTCAATCCCAACATTTTCCCCTTGATCTGCATCCTTTTTATCAGTGATAACAGACAGAGCTTCATTCCCAAAATCATGATTTGACTCACAATCTTCAGCCAATTTGTATTTATTCAGCATCGCCCTAGTCTGTACGGCGTTTAAGAATTCACAATCTGGAAATTCATACTGTTTTTGCTCCTTAAGCAAGGCAGCGGTTTTATTTCCTATCAAATAACGCCCCGTATCTAAAGAGTCAGAGCAAACGGCAGCCTTTGTTTTTATCCTCCCAAAATGCTCCCCTTCAATTTCTACTTCAGCAAGAGGCAAAGCAATGTGATGCGCATCTAGTGGTTGTTTAACCCACACCACTTCTCCTGTATAAGAATTAGGATTAACGTATTTTCTAGTACAAAGATCAATCGAGGATCCAGTATCTCGAAGTATTAGAATTTTATGATTCCCAATAATGCCCTCCTGAATGTAAGGATTTAAGAATTCAGAATGACACCTTTCCTTGACCGAAATACGATTTAAACTCTCGCTACCCCCACTCCGTTCTTTCATTAGCTTCGGACAAGACGGTCTCAAGTGATTAGGACTGTTGCATTCATAACAGCGGGGTGTCCTTCGCTTTTCGAAATTCCCCATATTGTTCATCCCCGGAGCGGAGCGTTCTCCGTTCAATAAGGGGTTGTTCCCAAATTTCCCATTAGTTGACCTATGAGCGGTCTTTTCACTCTTCTGCGGTTTTGTCTGTTTGGGATTTTTTCGTATATTTTCATAGCTGTCTAACAGTTCCGCTAATTTTTCAGGGTCTTTGTATTGTCCCCAATCGTCGATGAAATGCTCTTTCACTTCTACTGCTACGCGCTTTTTGATTTGATCGGTTACCATCAGACTTTTCAAAGATTCAAAGTCCCCGACCTCTAAACCTTCAAGCCATTGCTCAAGAAAATTTTTGCTTTCGAAAGCAAAATCTTTCCAAGTTCCTTCAACCCGCTTGTTCAGTTGAACAAATTTCTGGCGAAAAGCTTCCGCACTTAATTTAAATTTCTTAAGTAAAATTTGTTTGATGTGATCGTAGTCTTCTGACTTTTGATCAGACTCCCGAGCAATCAACTGCACGATGTCCAGCGGCAGTAAACTTAACAGGCAGTAAACCCAATTAGTTTGGGAAATATCTGCCTTTTTGACCTGTCGCTCAAAAATAGTCAAGTACAGACTGATGTCTGATTTTTCGGGATCGAATTTTGGGATGAATTTGACAAATTCAAAATTTTCTTTTGATGCCCGAAACCCAGTGTTTACATTTGAAACAGCTCCCTGCTGTGGGAGAGACTGCAACCTGAGCATTTCTAACTCATATTCCCTCTGTTCTTTCTCTTCCTGTTTCCTTTCTTTCTCCTTTTCCAAAATCAAATTTCTTTCGGAAATAATGTTTTCAAACATTGTTTAACTCACTTCAGGGTCCTCCGTACTTTTTGAAATTAACTCTTTCAAATGAACAACCTTTAAATCAGGAGTTACAGTTAACCCCAGTTCTTCAGCTAATTCCTGGAGTTCAGACTTTTTTGCTTTGTTTAAGAAAGCCATGATTACAAAACAATTTAATTTCGAAAAATAAAAATACAAACAAGACAACTGCCAAATTAAAAGTTAATGAACTACCTAATTAAGTTAAGTGTCATTAATCCTAGCAAAATACATGTTCATAAGGTACAGTAATTTTACTTTACAGAGAAAAAAGAACAGTTTTACACCCTAACGGTCACTCTCAAAAATGAAAAGGGTACTTACCCAATTGCAGAAAGGACCTCATCAGGGTATATCCAAGTGTAAATTCAGAGATAGGGAACTAATTAATGGATACTAGGATCCGTGCGGGAAACACCGGAGGTTATCACAAAAAAGTTCAGGTCCGATGACCGATCTCTAAAAATGTGCAGGAACCACAGGAGGGTTATCACAAAAAAGTTCAGGTCCGATGACCGATCTCTAAAAATTCTTTAACGGGTTGCCCGTTGTTAATTCAAAGGGAAATGCGACGATTTCGCTTTTAAAAACAGAAGAAGTAAATTTCTTCTTTCACACGCGCACAGAAGTTGAAGAACACACAGCTCTTCACATGGGCGAAGATGCACAAGATGAGCACATTCCAAGCAGAGCAGTTCTGGATGAATTGCAATGTCAACTATGGTAAATAATTTGTTTACCAGTCTCTTTGAGGCGATAGAGGAACCATCGCGAAGCTGCCACCAAATAAGTTTAAAGCTGTAACGTACCAGACCATAAATAATAAAAATAAACTTTTATTTGTCTGGAGTAATTGCATACAGCTATGTACAATTAATTTACAAGGATTGTAAATGCAGGAATCTTATCCACAGAGGACTAACTTCGTTGGAAGTTAAGTTATATATTGGCTTTACAAACCAAACTTTGGAACATTGCGTTCCCGAGAGAATTTCGGACCTCAGTCCCGGCTCGTGGCGTAACCATCTCTGCCTCCAGAAGCCTTTCAGACCCCCGAAGAAAACTTCGATTCTCACCACAGGGTGGTCTGTGCTCCGAGACAAAAGAGGAGGAGCGGCGCCGTAGTGACCGCAACTTTTGCGTAATCTGGAAGGGGATCTTGTGTAAGACCGTGGGACAACTGCAGTGGTTGCGTGTGGTCTCCAAGAATGACCCCCTAACCAGACGTAATCGTCGTGGGAGGCCGAAAAGAACCGTTGAGACCTCACAACATAGTCGCCACTTTTGGCGACTAAGACCACCAGTCTCATTAACTGGACGGTGATGTATATTTAATTTTTTTCAGTGTTTTCGTTCGTGTGATTCATCTTATTATTTCGGTGCTGCCCACAGTGGGACGAAAACGGCAAAAAGCGCTTAAATGTTTTTTTGAACCTCTCTCGTTTGTTTACACAGACATGTAATTAGCGAGTTTTTTTTATTTGTTTGGGCTCAGGGTTCAAAGTTCGTAAGTTTACGCAGCTGATTCCCTTTTAGGGTCATCATAAAGACCATTGATGACTAATTAATATTAATTTCAAAGAGTACATAAGAGTAAATTTTTTTTGTAGAGTGTTTTGAAAAAATAGCATTGAACTCCCTAGTTTTCGGTGCTAATCAAAACTTATTTTCAGTTGAATGCTTGATTATTCATTTTTTTTCGTCCTATTACTATTGTTGGACAAAAGAAAAATTAAATATATCCTCCTTTAATGAGAAAAAATATTATAGACTGCTAAAAAGCTTTTATTATTACTATTATTTCCGCACTCATGGTTCTTCCCCGTCTGAAAGCTCCCTTTAGTTTTGTAGATTACGAATGGCTCTAAAATTCCAGTTCTGATAGCCCAACAGGTAGGCCTGTGCAAATTTACTAATCCTCAATTAGTTGAATATAAGAGAAAAAAAACATTCTAAAGAGCTTTTTGGAGTTTTCGCCCCTTTGTGCGGCCCTCCAGTAAAATAAAAAAAAGGTTGGTTACCGCCATTGAGAAGGAATAGATGGAGAGAGTGCAACCCTACTATCCCGATACGGCAACAGTACCATGTGACATGGGGAGCAATTTCGAGTTGACCGTGACCGCTGAAGAAGTTTTCATTAACTGAAGCCATGTATGATAACAACCTTTAACTGTAGAAGGGAAAAATTAGATTTATAGTAATAGTGCAGTATTCTAGCATTCTAAACTGTGAGGAAAAAGCCTTACCAGGAGGTCCAGTAACTTTTCCCTAGCGTGTACGAATGTTTTTTACTTCTAAATAAAGAAAAAATAACATTTATATGCATTCAACGAGTACATATTCCACAGCTGCCTATAATTTTTTAACTTTTGTACTTATTTTACCTATAAAAGTTATAAAACATTGTATATCTTGAGTGTAAATAACATTTTAGTTCCATAAAAAAACTTTTTACTTAACTAGTAATTTTTTTAACGGCTCTTAAGCATTTTGTGTACATTTGCTTTGTTGGCGAGTATCTTCTCGCCAAGCTCCTGTGAACAGCAGATGCGCAAGAATAAAGATTTGCTATTTTTATGCTTCAATTTAAATACTAGTATGCCTGCGTATGAAATAATTTCAAAACATTAATTACAATACATATGAATCCATAAATTTTCAGTCAATAACAGAACACTTTAAACTATTTGTACATGCCCGTCATTTTAGGGAATAAACATCAAAATACATGAAAAATGCAATTACATTATATTTTAAAATCCGGAAAGAAGTGGGGAGAGGGAATTTGAATGGTAGGCCTGTATTTGTATCCGTTATTTATTTATTTATTATTATGCAGTAAAGGAGTTGGAGCCAGAGTTGCTCTGATTTGTAGCCCCGACTTCATAATAAGCGCCGTCGCGTCGTCTGAAAAATATTTAATGCCAAAAGAGCGATTGCGTGCCAAAACGCGACAACTTCTCAGCCGAACAAGTCACCTGACCTGGAAAACATTGGGTCCCAAGCTTATTTCACTGAGACATTTGCTATGGCTCCCTCCATTAGTATTCCTTCTCAATGGTTACCACTACTAACATCCCTACAAAATCATAGGATTTTGCTTTCTCCCTCATGAGAGGAATGTTTCTTGCTGATATTAATCTGTAAGTATCAGATTGAGGAACTCCTGATGAATAAACAATTTTCAGCAAGTGATAAAGTTAGATTCCAGCATACAAATATAACAATCAGCTGTTTTCATCCCCAAGGTTTTTCAATCACAATGGCTAAAATAGGCGATTGATTATTGTCCAAAAGTTGAATTCGAAGTTTTCTACATGGCATAATCTTACACTTCACAATACTGGAACTTGAAGTTGTTTCACGAATGCTTGAGCATTTTCTTTTAGTTATAATGTTCACATATTGTTGAAAGTAATTTATTTTTACGATTCTAAATAACTCTTATTAAAAAGTCACACTTTAATGATACTTACATAAGATGTCTGCCCATCTCTTGGTCGTTATCTAAAAACAAAAAGAAAGCGGGGAAAAAAACACTTCTGGTTCATTTAATTCTTCACTCTAACTTGGTTAGCGAGAAAGTAAAAAACTATCAGTAAGTTATTCCTTTTAAAACCAGGGCTGCGGCGTCAGAGTCGAAGAGTTATTATCGGGCTGGTTTTGAAGCAGTCGGTTTCGGTAATTTTCCTCCTAAGTCAGTAACTCTTCCAGTGTTTGGGGAGTCAGAGTTGGAATCGAACTGATTTTGGGGTAAATGCGTCGGAGTCGAAGGCTCTAAAACTCCTGGAGTCGGAATCGGAGCCGTAGTTGCTAATTTTTCCTCCTACGACTCCGCAGCTCTGTTCAAAACTAAAGTTGGTTTTACTAATATGACGCGGTTTCTGCTTCGTATTAGTGAAGTCAACTGCATTATGGATTGGAGCACTTTTCGATGCTAAAAAAAAATACTAACCTTTCAATTTTTAAACTTCTTTGGCGGTGGATGAGAAGAGTACTGCTTACATTTTCTCAATTTTGAGAAACATGTTTTGCCATCCCTGTATAAAAATTACCAACGATAAAGTAAAGGTCGTTTTCCTCAAAATCTAATAAGCGCAGATCTCGTAACATAGTAAAATAGACAGACATCTCAGAACAATTTAATAAGCTAGCTCGGTTGATTATTCGTTTTTAAAGAAACGAAGTTAATTTTTTTTTTTTTTTTTTTTTTTTTTTTTTTTTAAGTGCTATTAAGACTTATAACCACTTTTTAATGATGAGAGTGCAAAATTGTTTATAATGTTTTACTTTTGTCTTCTTGAAAGAATATTGTTTTTTTTTAGATTCCCTAAGTACGCTAAAAGAAAAGGAAACGTAAAAAAAATTAATTAATTGACAGATACATATAGGATACAATATATAAATGAAGTGACTTTTCATTATATTCCTCAAACAAGTAAAAATACATACATTGAGAATAAATTTTCAAAGAGCTACTATACGTTCTTTAAATCTTAAAATGTCTCGAAACTGCTTTTTTATTTCCCAATGCTATATCGAATACTTTACATTTTACTCATAGGGGAGATTGCAACTGGTTTAAGAAAGAACTATTACAGTCCTTTGCCCAAAGCATCAAACTAAATCCTTTCTGAAGTTAAAATGTTCCTCTCAAAGGGTTCTCCTTTTTTCATCGCGATAGCACTCGTTCATGATCTTTTTAAGAGAATTCTTACGTTGTATCTACAAAAACGTATTCACGAGGAAAGGTGTAAAACTTATTGAAAGTCTACTGTAACAAAATATAAAAAAATTGTAAAACATTTTCATTATTCAGGTGTAGGAGTAAAGTAAAAATTGTGTTGTAACGCACAAACATAGAAATTCAATAGAAAACTTGTGAAATGTGTGTGCACTGACGTAATACAAACCTCATTCATTCGTTCCAGATGCATGCACGAGAGTGCCATTTATTCCAAGCGGTGAAAATATTTATATTTTAAGTTTGTTTTACAAACCTCGACCAACTGATGAGAAATTTTATTTTTACGTGCTCTTTTTCGACACAGTTTATTTTGCAGCTGAAATTCTTCCGGATTTTCCTTACGGTCATATAAATCACTAATATGATTGAAACTCAAAACTTTTGAAATGAAAGTCACTGGTACTGTACATATTTTGCAAATAGGATACGCAAAAGGTTTAAATGCCTCCAAAAGTTTTGATGATAAGATCTGCGAATTCTGTAGCCTGATGACTTAAGAGGATTTCAACTGGTGGTGGTCCAAGTTGGAGGAAGAAGCGAATAATGACCCGGCATTTAAAAATATGATCGGGGGGGGGGGGGGAGAGTTAGTTGTAAATGGGGACAATGCTTGCAGATGGGATAGGATTTAATATTGGTTTGTTAAAATCTTCATATCCTGATGACTGTAGAAGATTTCAATTGGTGGTGCTCCAAGTCGGAGGGTGAGGTTCCAACTGGCCCAAACTGTCAAACACATTATGATAAGCTTGTCACGTGGGGAATACCTCCCTCTTAATAAAGAAATCTGAAAGTCTGAGCCACTCCATCGCCATCTTTGCCCACTGCGTAAAATAAACTGTTTTTGGCGATCCCCTAAATATTGATAAATGCCAATACATATTGGAAGGATTGCTTGCCATGGAGGTTGGAATACAGGGGAGAACATGCCGTGTTATCTACTCCTATCACCTATTGTCGAGTTAGAAGTACACTGTGAGTGAGTGGAGGTCATGTTGGGTGGTGAGAAAGGGGGAAAAGACTCGTATTACTATGGCGAAATTTTCCGCGTGTTTTACTTTTCCTCGCTCAAACTGACAATGGAAGTATTTATTGCCTACGTAGGAAATAAAAAAATAATGCACAACACAATTATATTTTAAGCTTTAAATTTCCAAATAATAAACTAATTGCATAATTAATGTTCTTAAGAGAATTAAAATTATTTTAGTAACAAATGAATGATCAACTGATTATAAATGTTTTTTTTTTTTTTTTTTTCAATAAAACACAATGATTTTCCCATAGAGAAGGTTACACAATTATTGAAATTATCAAAACTTTGCAGTCTATGTCCAGACTATAAAATTAGATTACAGCAGAAAACATAAATGAAAAACTTATTTTGATAAAGTTACCAGAATGAGGATAAAAATAAAATAAAACTAACAAACTTTAGATTAGTTTTTAAAAAAGCAATCCCCATGTAAATAAATGTTAAATAGCATAAAATTCTAAACACCGTCTTGAAAACCTATCCACCCAGTTCCTTGAATTTTTGGTAATTCATTCTTTCTTTCTTTATTATTATTATTATTTTAGAAATACAACGGAATACTTGGTATTTGGTATACTGTATATCGGCAGACAAACCGATTATTTGTTTTGGCAGAGTAGGGGACTGTGGGGCAAAGTGAAATGGTTAATCTGACTGAGCTTTTTTCAAAATAAACATATTGAAAATTTTTTTTGAAAATTAGAGTACCTTGAAAGAACATTGTATTTTATAATAAAACGTGCATTGAAATAGTATTTTTCCATTTTCGGCGGTGAATTTTTGCTTTCAAAAAAAAAGTGGAAAAATTTCGCTTTATTTTTTATGGGGCAAAGTGAAAAATGAAATATGTGTGAAATAAAATATTTTCTATTCGATTATAAAAAATATTTTTGATCAGAGGAATCAGTAAATAAAAGCTTGAATGAATAAATGAAAAGATGCTGAAAGAAATAAACAAATAATTAATTAAATAAATTAATTAATGTATGGGGACAAATAAACGAGTGAGTAAAACAGTGAATGAATAAAAAAAAATAAGTGTATGAATGAATAAATAATTGAATTACTAAATTAAGTATGTTAATAAAGTAATACGTAAAATGCGTAAAAGATTCAATAAATGATTGAATAATTAAACAAAATTAATTTTTCACTTTTCCCGCATGTACTTGTCTGTGCAAAATAATTAAAATATTAATAAGCTTAATATTAACTAAATAAATGTTGCATCGAATATTAGGTCTGAATTAATATTTCAAATGTTAATTACAAGAAATTTATCATTTAATAATACCTAGAATAATTTTGGACTTACAATAAAATATTACAATATGAGAATCATTTTTCGAAAATTGCTTGTGTTATCCCATTCTATGATTTTCAGAGTTATTTTTTTTCTTAGCTAGAATTGGCTACATTTTTTACTACATAGTTAAAATATTATAAGATAGGTGGCGCTAACAGCAGAGTAAATATATCACCATTTCACTTTGCCCCGCTTATTCACTTTGTCCCCACATTCCCCCTACTTCAACATTCGACCAACTGCATAGTGAACAAATTTAAAAACTTCGAAAATTTCCAAAGAAACATTTTTTATGCAATGAATGAAAGTATCTGTATAATACCATGTCACAATATTAATTAAAATTCTTACTTATTATTTTTTTCTCATTTAAATTAATTTAAATGTTTAAAAAAATGCTTAGACCTTAAATTCAAATCTTGTTGCTTTTCAATGTTTATTAAATCTTCTGACACATTGCATTAGTTTCACTATTATAAACAAATATGACACTATAGAAAAAAATCCTTAATGTTAATTAGTAATAAATGTAAAACATTAATTTATTGCTTGTTTTCATTAACTGCTACTTTTTTACATAAAATCATGGATGTAATGTATAATGTCTAGATATTTTTTTTTTTTAACGAAAAGCACTTGCATTTTAAATTTTGTAGCATTTTAATTTCTAATTTTTACACCTTATGAAATATTAAATATTGATTAAAAACACAACCTATTAAGAATTAGTCTTTGTAATCAAAGTTTAATTTGAACTTGATAACAAAAAAATGAAAGCATCTGATAATGTTTCAAACTTCATTTCACAATTTTATCGATAGAATTGTTTATAAGGTACCGATGAGTAGCAGCAAATCACCTCAATAAATTCTAATTTGTAATGATATTTTAAGCAACTGGGGTTTGTATTTGTGAGTAAGATAAATGCAGGATTATTTATGACACAATTTCCTTCACATTTTGTGTACGACTTGCTCCAGACGTACATGTACCCTGCCTCTCCTCACACTATAGTGCACTATTTTCGTTGAAATTTTATAGATGAAGTATAATTTAAGATTTATGGGAGAAATTGTCCAAGAAAAAAGTATTTACTGTTTTTATAAACTCTGAAATTAACTTAGGGAGTCACCCATGGATGTCACCCCGGGGCTGACTACCCCTTCTCAAGAAAGGTTTTTTGACTTAGCACAAAGGTTTTTTTTTTCTTTTTTTTCTCTCAAGTTACAGCTTTCAAAAATTGAAAGCAAACGATTTGATCAACATCTGTATGTTATACATTAAAGGAGAGCAAATTAATTCTGTTCAATTATTTTAAAGCATGGGATTTTAAAGTATTCTTACTTATAAAATCCAAACTGTTGGAAAATTTGATATTCAAGTTTAGTTTCTAACGTTGTGTACATATAAGGTTAGCAATGAAATACAACGCTAAATTTTCAGAAAAAGGAATTAATATTTTCAATCTGTGCTTTGAGGATTTCCCCCTTCCCATTAGGAGGAGTGGATTGAAAAAAAAATAAATAAATAAATTGATTTAAAAAAATCTAGGAGTTGGAGTCGGCCATTTTCCCTCCGATTCCGCAGCCCCTGGTTCAAACGAACCTTTTGAAAGCGATCTGTCAAAAATCGCTTTTGAAAAATGCGATTAATAACAGATTATTTTTTAAATACTAAGCACTTTTCATAATGCACTCAAAAGGACAAAATAACTTTTCCGGGTCAGAAAAGACAATATAAGTATCCGTGTAGTTTTCCATTATTCTAAGAAAAAGGCTTCATAAACGAAGAAAAGTACGACTCAAGTCATGCAGAGAATGTTTTATCATTTTCTTGCTTTCAATCATAAATTTGAGGGTTGAAACATGCATATTTTTCTTAATGGGAAAGTTTGATATGAAATTGACTTGAGCGCACTTTTCTTCGTTAGTGAAGTCTTTTTCTTGGAATAATTGAAAACTACAGGAATACTTTGTCCCTTTCTTATATAATTGCCTTTCTGAACCAAAAAAAGTTTTTTTTTGTCCTTTTGAGTGCATCATGTGAAGTGCTTAGTATTTTTTTTAAAAAATCCGTTATTTTGAAGATTTTTGTTTTTAAACAAAATTTTTATTTAGCGTTAAGTTGTACCTTAAGATTAAACAAATCATTTAGTGAAATTCCGAAGTCTCGAAGTGGTCTAGTTGTTGAGATATAAGCAAAAGAATGGTTCACAACATACGTTTTGTGATAAAGAACCTAATATGTCTCTTTACTTAGCCCTGTTATCGATTATTGGCACACTGTAAAAAAAATTCCGAAACGTTACTGGTTATTTCCGTGGAACCTTTCGGGATTCCAGAGGTTTTCACCTATTTCCCCGTAAAATCACGTATTTTCACAAAAAAGTTCCCTGAATTGCAAAAAGATGCACGGATGCACACTTCTCCCTGGTGCGAAATATATTTTTTTCTACCAGTTGAAAGATTGACTGAGTGTGTTTATTAAGTGTATAGGCTTAAACTTGATTACGGCTCGTCCAGATTGACTAAGTTCCCAATGGGGGCAAATATGTCACTGGATAGCTGCAGTCTTGCGAGGCAAGGAATATGCTTGGTTCTTGCTCGCAATTTTCGTGTAGCTTTGGCCATGGTTGTTCCAATGCTTCCTTAGTAAATTAAGGAAGTTGTAATGAATAATTTAATTTTTTTAGAAGGTTCACGACTGTCTTTAACAGGAGAGATTTTCCAATATTTCAGAAAGGTTACTGACTTTTATCGGAAAACGTTCCTGGTTTTTGCAAGATATGTTACTGGTTGAAATTGGGCACATCAGCTGCCTATTATTTTCCGGGAACGTTTTTGAATCGTTTTTACAGTGCATGGATGAGGATAAAAACCTTAAAAAAGCAACGACATCTTGCTCCAGTGAAGCAATGATTCAAAATAGTCATTATGATTACTATTAAACTATTACATTAAACATTATGATTACTATTACTGTTGCAAGGCGACAAAATTTGTAAGAATGGGTTTTATATTCAAACATTTAATGGGGAAATTGCATGAAATTTGCTGTTTTTCCACCCTAACCGAAATAAATAATTTTATTTTAGAATTTTAATTTTTCTGTAATTAAGCTGTACCTTTAAATTAAGCAAATCATTTAGTGATATCCCGAAATCCGTAAGTGGTTTAGTTGCTGAGATATAAGCGAAAGCAGGCCTCAGATTTTTCCGTGACAACCAGGCCAAGTAATAAAAGTGCTTAATAAAAATGGGGGTTATTTATCCAATTTTTAATTTAAACACGCTGGAATTGGTTACTTGAAATTTGATGATGTTGCTGAAAAAATACGTTTTAACATACTTTTTTGTGTATTTCCTGAAAATAATTGAACTCGGCGAGCATGACCAGTTTTAGTTTTTAGTATGGCCCTGGCCCATAACTCAGGGGCGTGCACAGGGCGGGGGGGGGGGCTCGAGATTTTTAAAAGGGTGGTTGAAATATATTTAGCACCATAGGAGTTAACAATATGGAAGGGGGGACCGTAAAAGTCATGTGTGGCGGACGCAAAAATTTCTGTGTATGCCTCAACCATTACTAAGCTGGAGTGACCATAACTGGTAAAACCAGTGCATTTCAATTTATGTCAGAAAAATGTATGAATTGTTGTTGAAAATTAATGAAAATTTCACAGCTATAAGAGTGCCAAGTTCTAACACCACGAGAATTAGTTTTTACCAAGAACCAGAACTGTAACATCACAATTCAAAAACAATCTAAGTCAAAAAAAAAAACCCCTAAACCATGCCCATAGTTCGTCATTTAATGTAACGCAATTCTCCTGATTTTTTCATTTTTATTTTGTCTATTATATGCTAATAATGACCTCTCCGAAAGTGGAAGCCGGAGCTGCTTTGATGTGTGGGAGAGAGAGTGTTTTGTTTGAAAAAAGTTACTATATGTTTGAAAAAAAAAAAGGCATTTGAACCCATTCACTCCACCAATTTTTGCCCATGTGCTAAAATATAAATGAAATTATTTAGCTTCATACTATATAAGTGCGGCTTACTAAACGCTTGTGTTTATAAATTAATACGAGTTGTAAACTTCTGTCTGCACATTCTACAAAAAGTACAATACAATTTTTTTTCAGATCATTTTTTTCTTTTTACTGAATTTTTTAAAAAAGTCAAACGCAAATGAGAGACTTTTGCAGGGCTGTCCATCTCTAAACGCACAGGTATTCTCTGATGCATTCAAAAGGGAATATTTTGATCCGATCGGCTAATACTGAACTTATTTGGAACTTAGAAGCATATGAGATGAGAAACACCGTTTTCGAGATGAAAAAATATTTTAAAGTTAGTTGGCAAAGTCGTCAAATACGACCCCCCCCCCCCCCTGAATTTTGCTTAAATGCACAACTGATTATGTGCATAATACTGATTATCAATTATTACAAAATAGCTTCCAAGTTCCTGATTAATCATTCAATGAACGCTAAAATTAGCTATTTTAAAAAAGCGATTATTTGCCTTTTTTTAAAAATAAAATAGTATTTATCGGTTTTAGTAAAGTAGATTATTATTTAAATTAGCATTTGATTTTTTAGTTTGATCAAATAATTATACTTAATCATCATCCATTATCATTATACTTAATTTTTCAGTTGAAAATAAAGTATAAATTTTTATTATTTTCCTTAGAATTAATTAATATTTTATTACTAGGGTGTTTTTTAATTAATTGGAGACGCCGGTTTTCCCTGGAACTGGATGCCTGAGCCGAATGTTATTTCCAGTCTGCTACCCTGATGGTTGATCTCAATGAACTTTCCCATTTTGCATAGGCACGTGCAACCAGTTTCACCACGTGGAACTTTTCAAAAGGACCCCCCCCCCCCCCGAATCTCGAATGGTGATATCCCAGTTGCTCTCCTATACCACGTTGAACTTTTCAATGGCAACCCACGCCCTGAACCCCGAATGGTGCTAAAAATTGCGCCAAGCTAAGGCGCCAGATTGTTAAGCTTAGAAATTTACTCTTGAAAACAGCCTTGAATGTCCGAGCACCTAAGCCCCTCCCTTCAAACCCTACGTAGGGTTGGAAGACACCCGATTGGTCAATCGTTTTCCGGTTAGTTGGGCGGAAGCCCCCCGTGGAGAAATTTTTGAACCAAATGGGAAAACACCAGTCGGGTGAGGGAGTGAATAATGGCCGGCATTTAAAAACATGATCTGTGGTTAGTTGTGAATGGGAACTGTGCTTGCAGATGGGATAGGGTTTGATATTGGTTGTTAAAATCTTTATGTCCTGATGACTGTAGAGGATTTCAATTAGTGGTGCTTTAAGTAGAAGGAGGGAGTGAATAATGGCCCGGCATTTAAAAACATGGTCTGGGGGTTGGTTGTGAATGGGGACAGTGCTTGCAGATGGAATAGGATTTAATATTGGTTGTTAAAATCTTCATGTCCTGATGACTGTGGAGGATTTCAATTGGTAGTGCTCGAAGTCGGAGGAGGGAGCTAATATTGGCCTGGAATTTAAAAACATGATCTGGGGTTAGTTGTGAATGGGGACAGTGCTTGCAGATGAGATAGGATTTAATACTGGTTGTTAAAATCTTCATGTCCTTGAAATGTCCGACATGTAACCTAGCTATTGTAGAAGAGAGGTTTCTTGGGCAGTGAAGATTGGAAATTTTCATTTTAACAGAGCATATTCGGAACACATTTTAGTGCACATTCAAGCAACTGGAGTATTTTTTCTCAATTAAAGTGCTCCAAACGTGTTACCAGTGTCTACTGGGAATGTGGAAGCCTTCTCTGTCTCAGATATTTTCCAAAGGGATTGTGTTATTGTATTTAGGATAGGGGAAGGGCAGTTAAAGCAAAAAAAGTATACATTTTGGCGAAACAATGCAAATTCTGGTCCCATATCATAGTGCGGGGTCTATCGTTCGGCGCAGTACAGCCTATTAAGGCTCTTGCGCCATTAAAACCAATACAACCAACTGCCATTGGGGGGGGGGGGGTTCGAAGCGTTATAGAAACCTGAATGGAGATAGGAAACAATTAGAGTGTGTCTGAGAAAAACATTGCATGATGCTTTGGTGCATTTACTAGTATAGTAATTGGACTGTATTTTCATAATTGAAACTATCAAGTTATAGATTTATGTAATAGTCGCTTTTCCGAACGTTTTTCACTATCGAACAAAAAGCTTTGTTTTATGTAGAAATATATTTTTTTCTTAAGCTATATTTAATATATTTCAAGAAAGTATTTATTGTATAATGTGATTTTGAAAAACATGGAAAATAAAGTTGGACCTGATGAGGCATAATATAATGTGAGGGTTTAGAGTGATTTGCCTTTTATACAGACCTGTAAACAATTATAACATTAAAGTAAGAAAAAACAACGTCAAAAAAAGCACAAATTGACGTTGTTTTTGATGTTGTTTTTTCTTACTTTACTGTTCAGCACAAAGGTATTTATTTATCTTAATTATAACATCATTTACGTTTAAGTAAAAAAAAAATAAAATTTAAATTTAAAACTTTATAATTAATAATTAAAAATTTAGAACTGTATGGATTTCAGAGAGATTGAGGGAGATCAGAAAGCGATAAAAATTATTTTATTATCTGTTACGTTAATAAAAAGGTAACTTTGCTCCCTTTTTTATTATCGAAAAACAATCACTTTTAACACCTACGTCTTGTAGTTCTTTGTCAGAGTTCGCTCAAATAACTTCGCAATGTCAGTATCATTTAGCATATATTACTTCTAGAGTAACACGAATTTGGCCTCTGAATAAAAAGTTTTTCTTAGAAAGAAATGTGTCTTTCTGAATTGAAGAGGAAAGAATAAAAACAGTTCCTTAGAAGGTGAGAGAAGTGCAAAGGGTTTCTTTTATTCCTCATTTTAAAATCAGAAAGTAGTTTGCGATCCTTTAACAAGAGCTTGGTAATACTACTGATAGAAATTTAGAATCAAGAGAACGAACTATTCAAGTACATTCTAAATTCGAATAACATTTTAAAGATATATTGTCATCAAGCACTGAGGAAATTACTTAATATTCTTTTTGCAAACGTTAAAAGTATCTGTCAAAAGGATTCACGGTTATTATTTTTGTTATTTATGTTTAAATGAGAAAACTATAAATGTATCGATACTTTGCATACTCTTGGCATTAATCATCTACAAAAAATGTGCATTTCTATAACGAATTTGAATAACGAATAAAATATGTATAGCCTTCATTCAATGAGCTTTTTATTTTTTAGAAATGTCAAACATTCTTCAATTCAGGTTCTAAAGCGCATATTATTTTAAGCAGTAAGTTTCCGCCAGGGCTAAGGCATAACTACAAAAACTACATACGGAATACCGATGGCCCGATGATGACATTATCCAAAGACTGAAGTCGCAGAGTGCAGTTTTCACCCTTGTTATAATATCATCAGTCAGGAATAGAGTGCTGACGAACTGGTAGCTAAAATAAGTTTCGCATACCAGCGAGAATCCATAAAATTTATTACCCAAGCTTTACCGTCAATAGTTGAGCTGCACCGCATCACTGCTGTGGACTCTCGTTGGTGTGCCAAATTTTATTTCAGCTACCAGTTTTTAGGCACTCTCAGCTTCAATATGATGATATTTGCTTCCAGCTCGATCACTGAAGTTTCCAGACTGATAAGTTCATAACAAGGACGAAATTGTAGTCTCTTGATATTATAACCGAGCTGTTAGTACGTAGCGCTAATATTACAATATTAGAGTCCAACTAGGCTTCAGGTATTTATGGAAAAATGATTCTTTTGAAAGCACTGGAATTGTACTTGCAAAGATAACGCGCCATAAGCAGATAAGGGTAAACGCACGATTATATCCAAATACAATAAAGCACTTAGACAAAATTGCTGCGTATAGACTTCAGTAACAGAAGTGAAATAAACTTTCTAACTCCTCACTGACTGTCGTCGAAACTGTTCCTTATGTAGTATCGGAAGAAATTACGCAAATATTCTAAAGCAGTCTAAAGGGTAATAAAATGGAAGTTTCTATCAAGTTCGAGTTATTTGTCATGTTCGAAATGCAGAGCGGTTATTGAATTACTTGAGGGGTTAAGAGCTCTCGAGCTAATGAAGAGTTGGAGGAAACGCTGCCAAATTAGATGGACATCCATAGTAGACCATAGGATTTCAAAAAATAAAATTGTACCAAAAATTGCAACCAGGCGGAAATTTTTGCCTGGTAAATGTTAATTTCTGTAAATTTTGAAAGATTAAATGCCAACTATGAAAATGCGCATCACTTTTTCTTACAGCATATGAATTTCATTTTAAAATGAGGTTTAAATGATCACCATCGGAATATTCCATGAACTGCCTACGATGCACAATATAACCCACATGTTCTAATTAATGTGTCCTACTTATAAGTTGCAATGCCGAGAACGTGTCCTTGACCTTTACAAAACCCCAACATTTTTACGAAATACCCACCGCCAAAAGTCAGAAGGGGAAATATCGGGTGACCTAGGTAGCCAAACCGTGAGGAAATGCACGAAGTGCAATTTTTTATCAAATAAATGTTTCCACTATACACACTCCGTGCATGAAATGTGGGAAGTTGGAAGGTGCACCGTCCAGGATGAATACGGTCAAAAATAAAAAAGATACAATTGCTGCCACTTCGAATATTCTTCATGGCGAAATTTGGTACTCTTTTTCCTTCTTTTTAGACATTGAACTTCAATAGGTATAATTGAATCTCCTTCGTAAGCAACAATTGATGTGTGCTGCATTGTTTGGCATTTAGTTCTTCAGTATTCACAGCAATACACTTTTGCAGCGACAAAATTCCTCCTAGTTGCGACTTTCGGTACTATTTTTTTAACTATAGAAATCAAAATCCCATGATCTGCTATGTACTCATAAGAAATTTCCCAATATTTCGCCAAATACTTCACTCTTTAGAGGGCTCAGTACGGCTGAAGTTATTTTATAACCACTTGGTTCGATACTTCACTAATTGTCGCTAGGCTTCACGGCGATCTCCCGCTAACTTAAGCGTCAGAGATTAGTCGCCAAAAATGATGTCAAATTTGCGAAATTCCTTAAATGTCCTGTCAAGTCCGCTGACATAACGCTAAATCGTGCAAAGGTGGGAAAATCAACACAAAGGTTCTGCGTAAAGAACTAAGTAAGTAATTTTGTAGGAAATTAACACAAACGAAAAATTTAGCAAAGTTACAGCACGTCAACCATATAAAAACATTTTGAAAAAGAACTATTTACAAACAGTATAGCAGTATACTTTTGAAAACAATGAAATAAATCTAGCCGATCAAAAATGTTTTAGCTTTAGTTAAAAGATTGTTGTAGCAATCTCTGACCTCTCCTCGCATTCCTGAAATGCACAAAATTTTCATTTTGAAAAAAAGTTTTTTATAGCTCCGACAAATAGTTTTTTTTTTTTTTTTTTGGGGGGGGGGGTAGAATTTTATATCGCTAAGCTTTTCTTCCATGTGTTCTTAGAAAAAATGATTAAGTGATGAAATGCATTTTAATGTGTCCTTAATTTGCTTTTTCATTCATCATTGAGCAATCACGAATAGCTTATTGTTCCGTTATTGCGTTAGTTTTCGTCTGATTGTAATGTTTATCATTTTTTCCGTAACTTAATATAAAGCCTTTTGCATTTTGTAACTGAGTCGGAAGTATTAAATAAATATTTTCTCCAGTACTGTTAATATCTCAAACCGGTACTCCTTCTCTTCGATTGCTCGCAAAACGCATATAAAACCAAAAGCCTCCAAATGTATTTGTCTTAGAAAATGGAATTTTCTAGACTTCTTCTATTTGTGTCTCTATATGTCAAGTTCTTCAAAATTATCTATTGATTGTGTTTTAGTCACGTAGCAAACACTTCATTTAAAAATGTTTTAGCCTTTTGAGTAGCAAAATAAAAGGCGCAGTTTTGTAGAAATTGAATCAGAGCTTAAGAAAAAGTTTTCAATAAGAAATCTACTTTATGAAAAGAAATAAACATAGCTACCGGCGAAGTGAGTACGTGAGCTTTTAACTTATTCATTCTATTTCAAAGAAAGCTCTTAAGGAGCTTTGTGGTTTATTTTAGAATAGATTTGACATTTTTATTTTTTTATTTATTCATTTATTTAATACACTTTATCCATTAAAACGTACATTCCGGCGTATAGCGTGCACGTATAATTTCTAATTAATTAATTTTTAGAACACTCACCAAACACGCGCACACTTTTCTTTACGAAGGAATCTGACTATACAAGAGTGACTTCGTACTACTAGACGCTGTTCATTGAAGATGTACGTAAATTAAAACCGATTAAGTTTTGTAAAAGATAGATTTTTCGAAGTTATATGGACACAGTTGGAAAAAGTTTCAAGCTTTATACCGAAAAAGGTTTAGTAAACTTTTGCAGGGAGAGAGCTTCTTGTATGGAAACATGGTTTACGAAACATTTAAATGGGTTATGACATTCTTACATTTTAGTTATACTTTTCTCGTTTGAAATTGTTCTGAACGCGGTTTAACTTTTAACGGTAAATTTAACTTAGTTTGCAAATGTTTGGGTCCTTATAATAAACTTAAATGATAATATCTTTACTAATAATAAAGCTCTAAGTCTCTCTGTCAGGATGTCTGGATCTCTGTGACGGGCATAGCGCCTAGACCGTTCGGCCGATTTTCATGAAATTTGGCAAAGTTAGTTTGCAGCATGAGAGATGTGCACCTCGAAGCGACTTTTCGAAAATTCGATTTTTTTTTATTTTTCTATTTCAATTTCAAGAACATTTTCTGGCGCAAAATTATCACAAGATGGACGAGCAAATTACGAAATTATCATGACGTGGAATGGGAGAGCGAATGAACATAGCCAATTGGCGAGAAATTCGTCATCCATTATTTGTAAATATACAGGTGAACCAAATGACCTTTTAATTTTCTACTACGGGCAAAGCCGCGCGGGTACCACTAGTAGTTCATAAAAGGTTTCTCATTGGTATATGGAAGCTTTAATGTCTGCTAGAATTATTGCTAATATGTGTGTAACTTTTAGTCAACAAAATTTCATAAATACTCGTACTTCTAAAACTTTCACCCTCAAAATATGTTATATTTTTTAGTAAATTGAATTAGCATTTCGAACATAAAGTTTTTTTCCGTTCTTTCTTCCTTGAAAAACATTCTGGGTTTCTAACAGTTTACTTAAGAATTGTTTTCTTAACGCTTCTTGATTTTGGAAATCTTCCGTCTTTTTTTTTCCATTTCTTCTCAAACTCAATTTGAAAACTAACGATGAAACTTTGAAGAATTATTGATTTCTCCTGACATTTGAATTCGAAAGTTTTCATTTAACGTCAAAATAACTGTCAAGATATTTGGACAAAACTGTGCAGTTTAATGCACACACACTATGTTTCTCTCTCCTTTTTTTTTCCAGCACCAATAAATTTAACCTATTTTGTTTAAGACATTACCGGTATAGTATTAAGGGTAAATTTCTTACACAGGACAAAATGCAAACAAGTATTCTGTATACAGTGAGTTACCGCCCTATAGCCAGGGCTAAGGCAGAAATACGTGAAATACACCGCCAGCTCAGTTAGTTCCAGCAGAGGACTGCAGTTTTGTGCTTGTTAGCACTCAGCAGCCCGGCATAGGACTAACTAAGCTGGAGGTGGAAAACCAGTTAAACCATTGTTTCGGTCACTCGTCTGGTCCGTGCTATTTCTATACTAGGTACCAGTTTGTTTGGCACTCTCGGCTTCCTTAACTGGTTTTCCACCTTCAGCTCAGTTAGTCCTATGCCGGGCTGATGAGTGCTAACAAGCACGAAACTGCAGTCCTCGGCTGGAATTGACTGAGCTGGCGGTGTATTTCATGTAAGTATTCTGTAGTACGAGTGCTTATATATACTTCGCTTAGTTAAGTGTTTTAGAGTTATCTGGTTAGCGTTTGAGTGTCTTAGTGCGCGTTAACTAGTTAAGGGTAGAGGAGCATGGCCTACAACGGGTAGGTTATCGAAGAACGCTCGAAAATTGTAGTTTTTGGATTTTTATCGCAACACTTTCTGTTTTATTTCCTAGCAGAGCCCTTTTCAATGACCCATTGTACCCCTTGCATTTTCCCACTGCGTCTGCATGAGGCACAGTGACTATACGGCCGTGTGCAGGTAAACGGCAGTATCTGCAGAAATGAGTTTTCGAGATATTTGAAGAAACGCATTTTGGATTCAATACTAACTATGGGGAAAGGTTGGAATTAGACGTCTTTTTCGCGCCTTTTTTTAAGCGGAAACCAAATAAACGAGCTTTTACAATAAAGATAACGTACAATAGATGACAAAAATGCAAAAAAACGAAAAATGAAAAATTTGCAGTTACTGCCCCTTTACCTGCACACGGCAGTATATATGCCAGTATGGGGATAATGCTAATTAAATGCAGCAAGTAATTTTATTAAAGGTGTTCAACAATTGCAAGTAGAACGTTGGATTTGTTCTCCAAACCACAAGAAAGTATTTCGGCAATCTTGAAAATTGGTGCTAGCACGGTACAAATTCTGAGAAAATAAATTTTTTGCAAAATAAGTTAATTTTGAAGCAGAATTGGCAATATTGTGTTCTAGTAGAGAAATTGATGAAACATATATAGGGGAGGGTAGCTCAAAGCGGGTAGGCTAACGAAAAACGCTCGAAAGTTGTAGTTTTTGGATTTCTTTCTCGATTACCAATTTCGGTTTTATTTCTTAGCAGGGTTCTTGAACTTCAAAATAAAAAGTGATTTTTGTGTGTTATTTCAAAGCCAATATTTATTTATTATCAAACATAACAAACACTTGAAAAACACTTTTTGACCTACCAGGGAGCCCAAAGCGGGTAAGCTTACCTAGTTTTGATTTGGTACATTTGCCAATCAAATATGAAGTTATAAATGATTTAAATGATTGACTAGCTACTTGCAATTACAGAAAGAAATATAAAAAAATGTACTTATCCATTTTAAAGTCAGCACATTTGTTTATAAAACATAAATAAATAACTGATTAAATTAATTGACTAATTAATTTTCATCCTAAAAAAATAACTTTTTAAAGTTATACTTATCCTATTGAAATAGAAAACCGAAAACCTAAGTCAGCACACGAGTCAAGAAATTATAAATAAATATATTGTTACAAATTCTGTAAATAGTAATTATTGTAGTAACGTAACCTGTAAATAGTTTCTTGTAATGAATATACAACCCCTTTACGTTCGGCTGAAGTATACGAACCCCCTATTTCCTTTTTTTCATTGATAAAATTTGATAAGGATCTACGCATGTTGGGCGCCAATTGGACTTTCTTGGAGTAAGTGTGACTTTGGACATTTTTTCATAAAGACTGTTTGAATTTATAGACTTTGTTTTTATGGTGATTACTCGCGCAATGGATGAACAATTAAAACAACTTCTTGACGCAATCAACTCAAGAGTGATATGGCGGCTAATCAAGAACAATTAAAAAATGATATGACGGCTAATCAAGAACAATTAAAAAACGATATGGCGGCTATTCAAGAACAATTAAAAAATTATATGGCGGCTAATCAAGAACAATTGAAAAATGAATTGGCGGCTAATCAAGAACAATGGAAAAGTGATTTAATGGTGCTGAAAAATGATTTAGCTTCTAACCAAGAGGAAATTAAAAACGACCTTACTTCGGTAAAGACTGTAATGGAAAAAAAAATTTAATGAGATAGAGCATCGAGTTGATGCTTTTGATGAAAAACTTGAAACGGCAGAAAACCGTATCGCAACAGTTGAAAATCATGTGGATGAGAAAATTAAAAACATGGAAAAGAGATTGGCGACCGCGGAAAGCAGCTCTGTACAGTTTGGCGCCCCCACATCGGTTGCTCGACCGTCCATTAAACTTGCCACATTTGATGGGAAAACTTCGTGGCAGGTTTACAAAACTCAATACATAATAGTGGCGGAAGCGAACGGATGGGACTCTGCTACCAAGTCAAGCCATCTTGCTGCATCCCTGAGAGGTGACGCAGCGGACATTCTTCAGACCCTTCCGGACAGCCTGCGCCTGGATTTCGCGGCCCTCACATCTGCGTTGGAGCTTCGCTTCGGTGAGAAGTGCCAGAAAGATTTCAGCCGACTCCAGTTGAAGTCCCGTTTCCAGAAAACCGGGGAAACCCTGCAAGAGCTAGCGGCGGACGTCGAGAGACTGTCTCGTCTTGCTTTTTGCGACTGTCCTGAGGATGTTCGAGACAACCTAGCACTCAACTACTACATCGACGGGGTTCGAGATCCGGAAATCCAGAAAGCTCTACGGATGGTGGATGTCAAAGACCTGAATTCTGCTGTTGTGTATGCGATGAAGTTGGAGGCCGCCCAGCAAGCAACCCGCAAGGATCGCCATTCAATCCGCGGCGTGAAAACTGATGAGCCTGATCCGGTTTCGTCACGCTTTGCTGAACTGGAAAAGCAAATAAAAGAAATTGCAGGAATCCTCAAAAGGACTTCGGCTCCCAAGGACCAAAATGGACAATCACTGAAGTGCTGGAAATGCGGTAGTGAAGGGCACCTGCGAAGGAGTTGTCCGGCTCGCCAAGCTACGCGAGGGAAGGAAATTACCACCACCAGAGCTCTGCAGATTTCCTCTTCTAGTAGCGGCAGAGTAATGGACTTTTCATTTACGCACATGTAAATGGGAACCCCTGCAGACTGATTGTCGACACTGGAGCCAATGTGACAATCATTAGGACAGATGTGGCTCGTGAATTTGGATTGAAACTGCTGTGGACATCGCCACGCGTAAGTCTCCAGACTGTGACAGGTGACAATCGAGATTGAAGGTAAAGTGGACTTGGAAATAGTGTTTGGGAATGCCACCTACCATCATACGGCATTCGTCGCTAATATCACGGACCCCTTCATTCTCGGATTGGACTTTTTGAAGAAATATGACTTCACTCTCGACTTCAAGACTGATGAGCTGCATTCGACGAGAGAAGGCATAGCCGTTTTCCCTGCAGAAAGTGATGTAAAATCCGCTCATCAAATAATAGCCCAAACAGATTTATCGATTCCCTCAAGGTCAGAATCATTAATACCTGGCTCCATTGAAGAAAGCAATAGTTTTCGATTTGGACTCATTGAATACCCTAACCTAAGCAATAACCTAAAAGGAGTGCTGGTAGCATCTACGCTTGTGGACCTTTCTAAGGATGTAATTCCTGTGAGAGTCGCCAATGTGAGTGAAAGGCCAAGGAATATCCGGAAAGGTGAAGTGTTAGCAACTTGTACTCCAGTAAACTGCATCATTAGAAGAATAAATTCCCCCGAGACTGTGTCTTCTGAGTCCTTGACATCGAAGTTAATTGGGAGTGCGCCATTATCGAAAGATCAAAGAACTGCTGCGGAACAATTGGTGGATGACTTCAAGCATCTGTTTTCATCTACATCGGAGGATGTTGGTCGTACGAATTTAACGCAGTATAGGATTTACACTGGAGAACACCCCCCTATTAAACAGCATTCAAGACGACTACCGTTCGCCAAGAAGGAAGAGGTTGAGACCCTGCTGAAAGAGATGCAGGAGAATGATGTCATCGAACCCTCGTCCAGTCCTTGGGCCTCTCCCATCGTCTTGGTCCGAAAGAAAGATGGCTCCACCAGATTTTGTGTCGATTACCGGCGGCTGAATGAAATCACCAAGAAAGACAGTTACCCTCTTCCACGGATAGACGATACCTTGGACACTCTTTCCGGACACAAGTGGTTTTCGACCCTGGACTTGAAGAGCGGCTACTGGCAGGTTGAGATACACCCTGAGGACCGAGAGAAGACAGCGTTTACAACTCGACAAGGCTTACGGCAGTTTAAAGTGATGCCCTTCGGCCTCTGCAATGCACCAGCTACGTTCGAGCGTCTTATGGAGACAGTGTTAAGAAGACTTTCCTACGAAACCTGTCTGGTCTACTTGGACGATATCATCATCGTGGGACGCAGCTTCGATGAACATCTGGTTAATCTTAGGAAAGTGCTGCAGAAGCTTAAGGAAGCCAATCTGAAGTTAAGCCCGTCCAAATGTAATTTGTTCCGCCGGGAAGTGAACTACCTTGGTCACATCATCTCCTCTGAGGGTGTAGAAACCGATCCAGAAAAGGTATCTGCGGTCAAGAGTTGGAGTCGTCCCGAAAACATCCATCAGCTGCGAAGTTTCCTGGGGCTCTGCACGTACTACAGGAAATTTGTAAAGGGTTTTTCCAACATTGCACGACCTTTGCATACCCTGACGGAGAGCAAGCAAAAGTTTGAATGGTCCAAAGAATGTGAAGATGCATTTCTACGACTGAAGGAGGCTTTAACATCAACGCCTATCCTCGCCTATCCTCAGCCTGAAAAATCCTTCATCCTGGACACTGATGCGAGCAACGAGGGCATCGGAGCTGTTTTATCCCAAGAAATTGACGGCAATGAACATGTCATCGCTTACTGGAGCAAATGCTTATCAAAGTCAGAGCGAAATTACTGCGTCACCAGAAGGGAGTTACTGGCCATAGTGAAAGCTGTAGAACACTTCCATCATTACCTCTACGGCCGAAATTTTCTGCTTCGGACAGATCATGCCTCGTTAACTTGGCTTTTGAACTTCAAGAATCTAGAAGGCCAGATAGCGAGGTGGATACAGCGGCTCCAGGAATATGACATAGAGATCAAGCACCGAAAAGGTTTGTCTCACGGTAATGCAGACGCTTTATCAAGGAGACCCTGTCCTGAGAACTGCAATTATTGTTCCCGAATCGAGAAACAGTATGGAACGACTAGCCCTACTGCCTATCAGGTGACAGTGACTTCAACATCATCAGAACCTGATCCATGGAGTGACGACCAAGTTCGAAAAGATCAACTTGAAGACCCCGACATAAAACCAATTTTGGAGTTCATGGAAAGTGACAGTCGGCGCTCTAGCTGGCAGGACGTTTCCATCTTTAGCCCTGCAACAAAAATATACTGGGCTTTATGGAACTCACTCCATTTACGGAACGGCGTACTGTACCGAAAATGGGAATCTGATGACGGCAAAACATCTAGGTGGCAGTTACTACTTCCCCGATCAAGGATTTCAGATGTTCTGAAAGAAATACATAGTAGTGCGACTGGAGGACATTTTGGTGTCTTGAAAACCCTCAATAAAGTTCGGGAGCTCTTCTTCTGGAGCAAGGCGAAGGATGACGTGGAGAAGTGGTGCCATTCTTGTGACGCCTGTGCTGCTCGTAAAGGACCGAAGAAAAGAAGCAGAGGGAAGCTTTATCTGTACAACGTTGGAGCTCCTTTCGAACGAATTGGGATCGACATCCTGGGTCCTCTACCAAGAACTGCTGATGGGAACAAATACATTCTTGTTTCCATCGACTATTTCACCAAATGGCCCGAAGCATATCCCATTCCACATCAAGAAGCTACCATCGTAGCAGAGACTCTATTCCAACATTGGATCTCGAGATATGGAACACCTTTGCAGATTCATTCCGATCAAGGGAGGAATTTCATCTCTACTGTGTTTAAGGGCCTATGTCAACTTTTCGGAATTGAGAAAACTAGGACAACACCACTACACCCACAATCGGACGGCATGGTGGAGAGATTTAACCGCACAATCCTGAATAATCTCTCGCTTATGGTATCCAGAAATCAACAGGATTGGGACAAGAAGCTACCTTTGTTCCTGCTGGCCTACCGCAGTGAAGTCCACGAGACTACCGGATATGCCCCATCTCAGATGCTCTTCGGACGAGAGCTTCGGCTACCTTGTGATCTCGTCTTCGGTCGTCCTCCGGATGCGCCTTCATCGCCTGAGGAGTACATCCAGGATCTCCAGGCCCGGTTGGAAGACGTTCATAACTTCGCACGAGAGCGAATCAACATCGCGGCGGAGAAGATGAAGACCCAATACGACACAAGGTCTACTGGACATGAATTTAACGAAGGCGACAAGGTTTGGTTATGGAATCCCATCCGACGGGAAGGTCTTTCACCCAAATTGCAGTCGCATTGGGATGGACCCTACAAAGTCCTTAACCGACTGAATGACGTCGTAGTGAGGATCCAAAAATCACCTAATGCAAAACCTAGGGTTGTACATTATGATCGGTTAGCCCCATACTATGGCCATAGTTAATGAGTATTACGTAAACAGCCATGGTTGATAACATAAAAGTTGTAGATAATTTTTGCTTTTAATGTTTAGTAATATTTCTTGTTATTATTATGTTTCCTATGCATTATTGGTTATTATTTAATGTGTGTATTTGTGAACGTGTGATAGAAGTTTGGCACCCTTTCTGGGGATCGTACTGCCCGGGACGTGCAGTCCTTAGGAAGGAGGCAATGTTACGAATTCTGTAAATAGTAATTATTGTAGTAACGTAACCTGTAAATAGTTTCTTGTAATGAATATACAACCCCTTTACATTCGGCTGAAGTATACGACCCCCTATTTCCTTTTTTTTTCATTGATAAAATTTGATAATGGTCTACGCATTTCGAGAAGCATTTCGAATCTTGTGGAATATTTGAGAGCTCTCTTTTCGGTGTGTATATAAGCCGTTACGCTGGATAAAAAGTTAGTTTCGATTGAGAATTCGAACTGAGAGTGTATTAGCTCTGTTTATTGCGAGGCATTTTCGCTGTGTTGTTTTCGTATTTGGAAAGAAATACGTGTGTAACCCGTTGAGTTTACGGTGTTGAGCGATATTTGCTTAATTGCTGATGATTAATTTAGCAGTTGTTAACGATTTCTTCTGTACATAGTGTAAATAAAGCTCCTGTGTTTTTATCAAGAACTGTGTCGTCCTTTCAAGAAAGTTGGAAGTCGCACCGGATCCGTTACAATAAGACTAAATCCTAGATCCGCTTTGCCCGAAGGAACGCTTTTTGTTTCAATAATTATAACCTTAAATTTAAAAACGAACAAATGAAATAACCATCTTAGTCTGCAGGTGGATGGTGTCAGAATAACGTAATATTATGACAATCAAAAATATAAGCTGGTTTTCGACTAATAACAAGTTAAAAAACTTCATTTTTTTACTTCCTTTCACAAAAAAGGAAGTATTGTATTCGCGAAAAAAATTTCACTCAAAAATCGACCTTAATTTCCATTTTGCTCACCCCCGAATTGATGTTGAGTGTTTTTTTTTTTCGACTCGACGACACGTGGATAAGTGCCTAAGAACGTATAGACACGCGAATTATCCATTTTGACGATTCCCGAGTTAATTACAACGAACTTTCTTGTGACGTCTGTATGTACGTATGTATTTGCGTACGTGCGTATGTGCGTATGTATGTCGCATAACTCAAGAACGGTATGTCCTAGAAAGTATGAGAAAATTTGCAGATTATAGCAGTTAAAATCACACCGAGTTGCTGCCTCAGCGAGAAATGGCGAATAATCAATCTGTTAGACGACATCTGGATGCTTTTACCCGAGGTTGAATCATTGGGAAGTTGGAGGAAGGCCGCAGTGTGACAAGTGTGGCTGCAGAGTTCGGAATTGCTCACAGCATCGTTTCACGACTTTGGAGACAATTTCAAACTACAGGAACAGCTATCCGGGGGTTCAGTAGTGGTCGTCCACGAGGAACCACACCCGCAGATGACCGGTATATTGTCTTACAGGCCAGAAGAAACAGGCGGCAGACAGCGGGAGAAATCGCTAGACACACGACATAGGCGACTGGACGACCGATATCGCGTTTTACCGTGGCCAGAAGACTGCACGGTGGTGGTCTGTTTGCACGACGCCCTATACGGTGTGTACCTCTAACGCCTGCCCATCGGAGAAGGCGTTCTCTGTGGTGCCGGGAACACCGGAATTGGAGAGACAATGAATGGGGACGAGTACTCTTTACAGATGAGAGCAGATTCAGTCTGAGTAGCGATTCTCATCGCATACTCATCTGGAGAGAGCGGAGAAGCCGCAATCATCACTCGAACATCATTGAAAGGGACAGGTATGGGGGTCGCGGTGTTCTCGTTTGGGGAGGCATCATGCTTGGTAGTCGTACAGACCTTCACATCTTCGACGCAGGTTCAATCAACGGGACCCGTTATTGAAACGAGATTCTTCTTCCATATGTGCGTCTTTTGAGAGGCGCTATGGGTCCGCAGTTCCTTTTCATGGACGACAATACACCATGTCATCGCACAGTAGCTGCCGAACAGCTCTTAGAGAGTGAGGATATTCAACGTATGGATTGGCCGGCACGATCTCCGGATCTCAATCCCATCGAGCATGTATGGGATTTTCTAGGCAGACGCTTGGCAGCTCGTACCTTACCACCAGTAACGATTCGGGAGCTTCGATTGGCGCTGCAAGACGAATGGGTAGCAATGCCTCAACAACTCATTGACACCCTCATTCTCAGCATGGGCAGACGCTGTGAAACCTGCCTAGCAGTCGGGGAAGATCATATCCCCTACTAAAGACCGGATGTTTCTTGCTGGACACCCATCACAGGGATGTTTCGGCCTTCAGTCGCATTGCGCTCCATGCTACTTTTTCAATAAAGCTTCTTTTTATCCCTGTGATTTCTCTTTTAGTAAGTGTTGCTTGCATTACACATGTCCTTACGTATTGGGGATCTTACGGTATTAAATATGTTGATTTGGAAAGCTTTTGTGCAAAGTTATATTGAAAAAACCATCTCGTCCTTAATTTTTGCACACCAGTGTGTATATATATATATATATATATATATATATATATATATATATATATATATATATATATATATATATATATATATATTCCTGTTTGTGAAAATTGCAGCACCATGAAGGAAGCAACATAGTTGAATGAAATTTAATACACAGTTGGGTGGTAATGGTACAAATAAATGATTACATTTTCAAACCAAACAAACAATAAAACGAGATAGAAATTAGTATTCTGTGTGGCCACCACGCGCCGCAATAAAAGCTGCTACAAGACTCGGCATGGAGTGAAAAAAAGTTTGAATATCTGCCTGCGGAAGAGTATTCCATATTGCTTGTATGCGCAAAAAAAGTTCGTCTGTCGAAGCAACAGGACGAGGATCACGAACGAGAAGCCGCCCAGCGAAATCCCACACATGTTTAATCGGTGACATATCCGGGGAATATGCAGGCCAAGGAAGAAGCTGTGACCTGCTGCGAATCAAGGTAGGATTTGACAGTCCTGGCGACATGTGGACGGGCATTATCCTGCTGGAATACAGCCCCTGGCAATCCTTGCAGGAAAGGGCTGTCTTCGTTAATGCATCGGGCACTGTTCAAATTGCCCAAAATTCGTAGCAATTGTGTTCGTTCATGATATGATATTTCACCCCAGACCATAACTCCGGGTGTTCGTCCACTGTGGCGTTCAATAACGCACTCCGGAATGTGCCGTTCATCGGCATAGCGTCTGACACGAATTCAGCCATCATGGTGCCACAAATAGAAGCGGGATTCGTCAGAAAAAATGACCTGCTGCCAATCAGCACGCCAGCTCCTATGCACATTGGCTTGTTGTAGCCGCAGTCGGCGATGGTTTTGCGTGAGAGGAATCCTGTATAAAGGAATCCTTGCGCGCAGCCCACGCTGCAGCAGACGCACAGAGGGGCATTTGAGCCAAAAAGCTGGCCAAAAGTCGAAAATGCAAACTTCAATGAGTAGATTTGACCTTAAATTTCAGAAAAGGTAGATAAATTTGGCATCACGTGGAAGTGTTCCCTCTGCACTGAGACTAACCAGTCGAATTTACTAGCAGTCAGAACTTAGCGCTTTCGAAATACGGCTGTCTTCGTTTGAGTCATTACAGTTTCTCGAAGTTACTTCATTGTACTATTTTCACGTCAGAAGTAACTCTAGTGAAGTAATTTACTATGGACGGGGTTGAGCAAGGTTTGTGCACTATTATTCATCAGTTTTTATTTATTTTAAACTACTATTTTTACATTAGTACGGTTCATCAAACTTCACAAAAATAAAGGTTTTTTTTGCAATTCCTAAAAAAGTGAAGGTTTTTAAACATGTTGTACTCATTTGTACTCATTGAAAATTATACCCCGTGATACTTCAGAATCTCTATTTTGATAATCTGAACTAAAAGTTTGCCCGAATTTGCCCGAAAAAATAATAACGCGATCAATAGAGCAGTTGTGATTTTTATTTATTTCTCTTTTTTCGGTTGTTTTTAGGTTCACAGGCTTCTGTTACATCTATGAGTCGAATACAACTGCATAAGATGTTAATTGGCAGTACAGAAAGGTCCTTTGATGGAAAGTTTAAAGAACTAGTTTAAAATCTAGCTAAAATTACTAACTGCCCTTGCGAAAAATTGTCGGAAGTTAAAAACACCATTAACAGTTTTAAAATTGTTTACATGTGAAAATGGATGGCATGTAATAGAATGGAAAGCCGATTTCTAGAAAACAACCAAAATTGGTTAAAAGAAGGGGTTATGTTACCTACCTACTCAATTCCGGGTCTTTTACCATTAGGAAGGCCCAGTAAGGATTTCGGAGAATCGAGTGAAAGAACGAAGCGCCGAAAAACATCGGAACTAAGAAAAAATGTTGCTGTTGATGAACTAACGTATGCTGCTCAAATGAGTCATCGTGCCATAGGCAACACAGACGTGGCAAAAGTTATCCAAGACATAAATAAGTCTCCGACCAGAGCAACTGAATTACGAAAAGCAATCACTGCTGGTTGCAATACTATCAAAAAACACTCGCCGGAAGAGGCTTTAGCAATATTTGTTGAAGCTAATTTGTCTAGGAGTCAGTATGAAGTCATACAGCAGGCTAACAAAGATGTTTATCCTTGTTATAAATATGTACAAAAAGCAAAGCGAGAAAGTTATCCGAAAACGTTTGTCGATGAAACTTGTGCTCAAATACAGTTGCAAGATTTAGTAGATCACACAGTCATAAGATTATGCATGTATTTAGAGCCAGTGTTCCAAGCATACAGTCATGAAGAAGCTGCAGATTTTGTGTTGATTTTTAAGTGGGGTTGTGACGGATCAAAGCAAAGCCAGTACAAACAAAAATTTGAAAATGAGGATGGCACTGATGCTCACATTTTCCTCAGTTCTCTTGTGCCTCTTAGATTAATGTCTGGCAAAAATGTTATCTGGCAGAATCCTTGTCCATCGTCACCTAGATTTTGCAGACCTATTAGAATAAGGTTTATTAAAGAGAACAAAGACATCACAAACGAAGAGATTTGGTATATAGAAAATCAAGCAAAAAACTTAGTTCCAACAAATGTTAGTGAAACAATTAAAATAAAACATTTGTTACTGCCTACAATGGAGGACGGCAAAGTGTGTAATGCGGTCACTGACACTGCATCTACTATGCGCTGCTATATATGCGGTAGCACGTCAAAAACCTTTAATGACTTATCAACAAAAAGCACAGAAGATCCAGAGACTTTTAAATTCGGGCTATCTATTCTGCACGCTAGGATTCGGTTTTTCGAATTTTTATTACATTTATCATATAAGATAAAAGCAGGAGTATTCAAAGGTCGTATTACAAAGAAAAATGAAAAAGATCAAATTAAGGCAGCCAAAGTGATAATTCAAAAAGAATTCAAGAATAAAATGGGATTGCTGGTTGACGTATCTAAAGTTGGCTATGGAAACACGAATGATGGAAACACGTCTCGTAGATTTTTTGGTGACGTGAATGAAGCAGCTGCCATTACAGGGATAGATTTAGAACTAATTCTTCGATTTAAAATAATATTGGAGGTGATATCTTCCGGTTTCGACATAAATGTGGAGCAATTTGGCATGTATACCATGGATACTGCGAAGTATTATGTAAATTTGTATGCCTGGCAACCTATGTCTCCAACAGTCCACAAGATACTAGTTCATGCTCCGAGTATTATATCGCATGCCTTGTTACCAATCGGTCAGTAGTCCGAAGAGGCCGCAGAAGCCAGAAACAAGCATTTTCGGCAGTACAGAGAAAAATTCACCAGAAAAATTTCCAGAAAGGATTGTAACGAAGACGTTTTAAATAGACTCTTGTTAACTTCTGATCCATATTTGAGTAGCGTTAGATCATCTAACATGAAGAGAAAAAGGCAAACAATATCGAAGGAAGCCATAAAATTTTTAAAATCTTTTTGTTTTGAAGATAGTGATACTGATGACAAAAGTTTGTAGACTTTCATCACCATCATCCCATGTACGTGTAAAACAGCAAAACTATAATTAATTTGCTCTGCTTTAATTTTTTGTACATTTCACTGTGTCGAATGTCTGTTTAACAGTTAATAAATATGTACTTCAACATTGTTAAATTGTTTGGTTTCCTTTTATATATCTAAGCCAGTTAATAATCGGTATAACTTTTATGGGTTGCGTTTGAGCAAGCAAAATTAAGAGTATACATATAACTTGCCCGAGTTTATTATTAGCAACCATTTTTTAGTGAAAAACTAGCAGAATAATCATTATATTTGGAAAATTTGATTTATGGCCAGCTTTTTGGCTCAAATGTCCCACTGTGAGACGTCTCTGAATTGATGAAGTACACAATGAAACACCTGTAGCTGTTGACCACTGCGCTGCCAATTGTCTAGAAGAAGTTGTGCGGTCCGTCAGCGCCATACGCACGGGGTGTCTATCATCGCAAACTGACGTCACATTTCGGGGTCCACTCCCGGATTACCGAGCTGTCCAACCCTCGTCCGTCCACTGCTTCCAAACACGCATGATTGTGCTGCTGTTAGGCCTGGACTCCACATGCGCGGAAAACCGACTGAAACCGAATGCGGAATCGGAAAAACAGGTTTTTTTCCGATTCTGCCCGACGGAAACTCGACTGAATCGAGAGTAGAAAAATTTCAACTTTTCTGCTTCCGCCAGCGGATTCCGCATTCTAACAGCCAATAGGAGCTCGACTTCAGATTGTAAACATTAGCAATGGCGGCCACCGAAGTTGAACGTATGCTGTATCATCATTTTTTTTAATGGAAGAATTAAAGAAATATTTTTGCTGTTATTAACAACGAGAAGAAAGTAGCGATAAGATGCGCTATCCTTGGGACAAAATGTGGCATTTGCGGTAAGTGGAATTTTTGTTGAACTCTTATCATAACTTTGTAATGTACTGAATGTGTGCATAGTTTCATTTAATTGTATCAAACATTCACTTTTCGCAGCCCCAGAAGCACAGAAAAAGGAGGTGAAAAGAAAAAAACAATAGAGGGAAACTTTATCACATGAATTGGTGGATGATGAATTTAATACAGGACTGGATTTAATCTTCTACGAAAGTACAAGGTTAGTTCTTTCATTTTGGATTTTGAAGAATCCTACCTTCCTTTTTGCTTAATATTGCTTAATACATGTATTGATAGCCGTTTGTTTGATCATTCTTTTTGTTTATTTGAGTTTAAATCATGTAATGACACCATAGTTTTGATATTTTACCTTTATGAAAAGTTCATCTTCTGTACTCGATCACCGTAATGTAGTACAATATTGCTTACCTTCTAAATGCTGCGTTAGGTAGGTCATACTTTGTTATGGTGTATTTTGTTAGAATATTGATAAAGCCAGAGAATAACAAACTTTTTCTCACCACTCTGAAATCATTATTTATTGTATTGTATTACAATATGTATATTTGTTTGTACAGAGTTTGACAGATAAAACATATTTGCTAATTTGCATGATTTTGTAGTAAAAACTTGGAAAGTGTGTAAATATAAGGTTTTCACTTAATATTTATTTATTGAAATAAGCACAAAAAGTAAAACTTTTAGATCTAGAAAAAAAAAAATTAAGTACAAGGCACGTCTATTTCTCATAGTTTATGGTTAAATTCAGTGGCATTCTGATAGATTTTGTTTTTAAGAAGTTTGACAAGATTTTTTTAGTCACTTGTGCGATAAATCCTGGGTGATAACCAGTGGTGTTCCCATAGGGCACAAGAGCGCCCATGTAGGGGGGTAAGGGGGCCCAACCCCCTTCCTCTTTGAAATTAGATTTTCCTTGCTTTTAGTACTTTTTTTCTTTGCAAAAATGTGAAAACGTTTCTTCTCCAGCCATTAATGAATAAGTTATAAAAAACATCAAATTTTAATAACTCTAACCTGCACTAAAATCAGTTTCCATGGGGTAAATGTCCTGCTAAACCATGGAGAAAATATTTGAGCCCCCCCCCCCCTGCAATTTGCATATGGGCGCTCTTGATGGGGTATACTCCATATACGCCGTATACTCTCGAACATTTTTTTACAAAAATAACGTATACCCTCAAACTTCAAAAATTTTCACATTATGACTTATTATGTATATGATCACATACATTTATTGTGCGTAATGGATTACTGGGAGTATACCCTAAGAAAAAATGATGGGAACATCACTGGTGATACCAGTGCCCAGGATTTGTCATATTCCTGAATGAGGTCATTTAAAGGATGTTTCTTTCTTGTTAGTTTTTTTTCTTGAAGTAAAGCATTTGAAGTCAGATGCGATATTATATACTCAGGGTCACCGAAAACCAAGGCAGGATCCTAGTTTGACCGAGCCTCAACTCCTTATAAAATTTATTAACCACACTACCATGATTCTAAGCTGGGCCACTTGTTTCCGACTGGGTTGAGATGGCCTCTTGTCAGACCTATGAATACTTTACATTTTGTCCATCATAGATGTTCGTTTTTTTTTGAACGGTTACAAATTGCTTATTAAGCTCCCTTAACCGAGGTTGATGTTGCACTGATTTTTCAGATTATCATGACAACAAGAATAAGTCTAGCTCGTTTCATACTTTATTAGGTAGACAATTTTTTGTCGCCACAATTTGTCATTACAAATTGTTTTCATTCATACAAAGCTAAACTTAAGATTTTTGGACCTGAGCCTCTACAAACTCAAGCGGGACCAAACCTGGGTGGTGAGTTCTATATGCCGTACACACGCACACAGACATGCCTACACACATTCACGTTTGCACACATAAACATTTGCACACATACATGTCTGCACACACACACATCTACGCACACACGTCTATTCACACACACGCCTACACACATACACGTCTACATACACACACACTTGTGATTGCAAAAAACATTTTTTGAATTCAAGATGTCAAAAATTAAGTGTGCCTTCATTTTTTTTCCCTGCCCTCAAACCTGTGCACCTTCGTTTTATTTATTTATTTTTTAGCGCCTTTTTGGTAGTCAAGGTTCGGCCTTTCTTGGTAGACCCAGCATAAGCGTGCACACGGGGGTCACCAGGGGTACCGTGGTACCCCCGTTAGCATATAGAAATGAAAGGTAATGTAAAAGTGGTTAAAATTTTATATTTTAAGGCACATTAATTTCTTGCCTCATACGCTTTAAAAATGCTTTTTTACTCAAAATATTTAAAATTTTTCCTTAAGCGAACAAGTGTGGGAGCTTTTACAAATGCAATTTCAACTTCTTGGTACAGTGGTACCCCCATTTCTGAAGCCCTCTGCACGCCTATGAGACCCTGTCCGCCCCTGCTCATGAGTTCGTGCTCATTTTTGAAAGCCCGAACCCGGTTGATATTTCTCATATCAGAATTCGAGTCCGAGGAAAACTTCTTGCATCAAAAACTTAACCCGTGAGTGCCCAACATTTGAATTTTTTTGTTTTTAAAACTTTTAATGAAGAATATTTTAATAAAAAATTCTTGAAATGCTCCACTTCAGATGCATTACTATTTCATACTTTGTAACAGTAATTCAAAACATACTATAAATATCTGTTAATTTTCTGTTTTAATTTTTGTTAACTTTACACATGAGGCAGAGGCACTGCAAAAGGAGGGGGGGTTCAGGGTAAAGACATATCTTAAAGGCCTTGGTTAGAAAATTTTTGTAGATCCTTAAACAGCAGTTTTTATGCATTTAAGGACTGCTTCGACAAAAAAAAAAAATCCCTCTGGCAGGAATTCTGACAAAGCTAGTGATGTGAGGCAAATATCAATTCAAACATTTAAAGAAGTAAAAAGGATTAAAGTCATTAAAAGAAACTATTATCACGTTCTTCAAATTCCAACTGATTAAAATGCTATTTTTCACAACATATAATTATTTCTGTTTACTTTGTATTTGTATGGAGATTGACGATTGAATATTTCACTATGAGTTCAAGCCTAAATCTGTATTACATTCTAGAGCCCAAGCCTGGCCTAAGCCAAGCTCATCTCTATTATTACTTTAAACACATGCCTACACCAGGGGTGCCCACCTAGGGGAGCTCATGGCGCAGACTGCGCCATTGAAGTTTTTAGGGGGATTTGAGGGGGATTTTTCTCATTTGGGGGGCTCATGTTTTTGGGGGTCTTTGCAAAATGGGGGGGGGTGCCTTTGCCCTTCGTGGGTGGGCACTCCTGCCTACACACAGGCAAGCCTGCATACACACATGCCTACACATACGCAGCACACACACACAGGATTGCGGAAAACATAATTTAAATACATGATGTCAAAATTAAAAATATTATCATGCAAAATTATATGTACTTGTATGAATTAGAAATTTAAAATTATTTTTTAATGCAAATTTTATTTCAAGAGTTAGCATTTAGTTCCTTCTGTGCAATCCCCCTCCCCTTTCTAAAAGTGAGGGGTTGAGTATTTCCCAACTTCTGAATCATATGCTCTTTCTCGTGGGCAGAACTCCAACCACCTAGGCGCTGTTTTGTTCAATGTCACAAATTAAAAACTACAATTAGTCACAATATCAAAATTTGTAGTTAAATAAACAAATTGGTTTCTGGAAAACAAAAGCAATTATAATGTAAGCATCAGGTAGCAAAAGCAATAATTCTAGGTTTTTAATTTTCCCCTTTTTTCTACAAAATTTTATAGTTGAAAATTTCATTTGCATTCTGGCCTGTGTGAATCATTTTCATATGCGGTGCGACCCTCTGGTAAAAAGTGGGTAGGTTGCTGCTACTGATCTGAGGCTGTTTAAAAATCACTGTGAAGAAGAATATATTTTTATACTTGTGCATTATTGCAACATTTGCTGCCTTATATTACAATACTAGCCGCCTGCGGTGGGTGGATGTACGTCTCCATTTCCTTAAAGTATTCTACCCTCGATGGTGTCATTCAGGGAATTTGCCCCTTATTGTCTATGGCCTCTTAAGTTAGCGAAAACTTCATATAAATATCTTTCTCAATCCACCATTGTTCAAACCAGGCATTAATGGCGAGCAGCCATCCACTTAAGACCCCTTTTGGTAGAGCTTTGGTGCTCACCCAAGTTGAGAAAACAAATACTCTCATCAACATAGGGTTTCCAGAAGGTATGATTGAAGAGATTGACGTCCGTGTTCACTAATGGTGACTGGGACACATTTAATGTTTTCATAGTCAATGTCCCCCAAGTTCCTATTCCAAATCCTTTCCTCTGGGGCTGCTGGATCAGGGGTTGATCGGCTCCTGCTCTGGATACAAAATCAGAGCTCTCTTCAGAACCCTATCCTACCGGTTAACTGTTTTTCTTTGTATTGTTTAGGAAATCCGAATAGCCTATATTATTATTAGAAAATAATTTGAAACTTGAATATCAAGTGTTTAGTGCCTCAAAGCAGTTGATGATGAATATTTTGAGTACAAAATAGATGATATGATTGGCAGAGTTACATATAAGTACTAATTAATAAATCATTTAAGAGAACAAGATCATTAAAGGAAAATAGTTTAACTGAGCATTTTCTATACTATAGCTCTTATTAATGTTTGTGTATGTGACACCGTCCAAAAAGATTTTTGCTTCTTCAAAACTATCTTTCAAAGAAATGATTGTTCAAATCAAGAAGTATTAAAAACTATCTACTTTGATCAACAAAGCAACTAAACCTAAATTACACAACAAAAATGAGCTTTGTAACCAATTATTGAAAACTTAAATTAGTAAGTATGTTAAGTATATTCTTATTATAGTTTGTTCAGTTGAATCAAATTTCAAACATTATACAAATAATCTGAAAACTAACCCTCTATTAAAAATTAGATTCAAATGAGAATTTAAGCTTTTTTCAACATCCCTTGAACTGCAATGATTGTCTCTAATGCTCACTACTCAGTTATATACTTATGTGTTGTGCTGCATATTAGTTTCTTTCTTTCTTTCTTTTTTTTTTTTTTTAATTATTGTCACTATGAAGACCCCAGCCCTATTCAATAATCACCTCAGATTAAAAACAGGAGGGTGTTGTTCCTGAGAAAGTGTGAGGCCTCAAAAAAGAGGAAAAGATTAACTTTGGCCTTTGAATGACCACCTCCATAATAAAAGCATAGCTCTTTGACGGGGATCAACTCTTATAAACTGGTTGTGTGTCTGTGTATACATATGTTGTACCTTTGCTTTGAAGCTAGGAAAAAGTTTACCCCAAAAGAAAATTTTCTGTTTGTACCATTGATCCTGCCAAGGATCTACATCAGGCTCTACTGCTACAGTTACCTGATTTGTGTGTAAACAAATTTATTTTATATTTCAGATCGAGCAAACACATTAAAGAAGGATTGGCGGATTAATGCTGATGCAGGAATGACTTAAGTAGAACTGCCATTTTGCTGTCAAGAAAGCAAAGGAGAATGTTTAGTTAAAGATGATCCCATTTCAAGAATTTTCTAGTTAAATCTAAATTCCTTTCAGGGAGAAAAAAAATATTAAAGCAATGTCTGACATTGAACTTTTAATACAGCAGAATAAATTGAGTTAAAATATGTAAATAAGTGGAGCATGTTAAATAAAAAAATTATTTATTTGTGTGTTATTTTGATTCACTGATGTGTGAAGTATTATTGAGCTTTGTAAAAATGCAAGCTTTGAATGCTTTTGATTAGAATTAAAAATATTTAAATAAATTAAACATAATGAGATTTAGTGAACAATGAAACATTCAGAACAATATATTAAAATTTATAACACAAAATATTTTAGGCCAGTAATGATTATATAATAAGGGTGTGGGTGAAGTGGTTTGAATTTAAAAAAAATCAAACTTTTTGGGGTCTAAAATTAAGATTTAATAAATGTTTTCGTTCTCTTTTGTTTTTATGAGTTTTGCTAACAAATTTCTTAGAACATTTAATTCAAATAAAATGTTAACAAAACGCTCTATAAAACCAGAAAAATGCTAGTATCTTTTGTTACTATGGTTTATCTTAACATCAATGAAATATGATGGATAATATCAACAGTTGAAGTGTAATTAGCTATTCAACCAACTGTGGTTTTCCTGAAAATCTAGGCATTATGTATATTTTTTTTACTTTAGTTTGTTACATTCTTATATATTATTTATAAAATCCCCCCCCCCCCCCTCTTCAGGCACATAAACTTCTTTAGGAAGATAAAACACCAAAATTTCACTATTTTTGGCTGATTGTTGTAGTTAAAATTCCATATTGCTCTCTTAGAAAAACAATAGCTTTCCTTAATGAAATATTATATCAAATTAAAATATTGAAATATGAATGAATAATTGAAATTATTATTGTTTATTATCCAAAAAGGGGAAGAAATAATATACGTCGTGTGTAATCTTAATTTTTCATGACTTTCAGTTTTTCTTACTGAATACCACACTGTATGGTTTTGTTTGGAGATTTATTCAAGTAAAAATTTATTCATTCACCTTGTTTTTTTTTTTTTTTTCTCTCTTTTGGCTCCAGCAATGTCAAATTCACGAAATCTAAGCTCATCATAAAAACATCTACAGTGGATCGTTCATGAATGGGTAGAATTCACCTTCAGCTCTCTTATCAAAGTAGCTTGAAAGCCTAGTTTTTTTCCCCGTTCTTGCAGTATCTTCGTCAGTCACTTAGAATGCTTTTGTTTTTTTTTCTCCCCCTTTTTTTTATTCTATTCTATTTATTCATTTATTTTTAATTGTATTGGTCAAATTTATATAAATTAATTCGCCACGGCGATCTCTTCGTCTTGATCATCCATTTTTCCCGCTGATACCAAAACAAAAAGCTGAACGTCCAGAAGCCACCTGCAGATGGCGCTCTGGAATTCCGCTCTAGAATTCCGCGTTGTCTTTTCTGCTCTCAAAACCACCCGTTGCGCGGAAATACGACTGAATCGGAAATTCCGTTTATGCCGACGCTTTCGGTTTTCCGCGCATGTGGAGCCCAGGCCTTACGCTGCACACGAGCGGCTACTGCACGATAAGACAAACCAGCTTCAATAAGGCCGACGATTCTGCCGCGTTCAAACTCCGAAATTTGCTCAAATTTCGCTTTTTTTCGTCGAAGAGGCATAGTAAAGATTCAGTTAACGTTTACTCTAGCATATAACCACCGATAATCATACACGCCTCGCTACAGCCGTCTATTTATATTCGGTTCGATCCGCCATTCAGAGGGCGCTACTCAGCATACGCATGCGCTACCGGTCTGTAATTCTAATCCTTTGCATATCATGCCCTACTTTACATTTCTTGTAATTTTCAGCTCACTCGCGTAAGGCCTTCGTGGTGTTGCAATTTTCACAAACAGAACACATAGTTAAAGATATATATACAGGGTGTTTCGTTTTAACCTGCAAGACCTTTATTTTCGCAACCGTTAGTCCAAGATGTATACTTCCAATTGCAAAAATGTTCAAAATCAGACGCAGTGTTGGACCGAAACCCCATAGTGTAGTAAGTACAATCAGGGGCGTAGCTAGACCCGACTTTCGGGGGGGGTTTCTTCTTTTATATATATATATATATATATATATATATACACACATTTTTTTAGTATTAAAGAAATGAGAGGGAGGTGTATCTTACATACTTTGTAAAGGGGTGACCCTATTCCGATACTTGTGTCAAACAAAACAAAAGCAAGGAATTTTTTATTTTTTTTAATGTTGTGGAAAATTTAACTTTTTTTTCTTTTTCCTTTAATTTAAAGTGAAATTTTCTAGCATTCTCTTGTCAAAACCAGTCTTTCCAAATCAAGGGGAAATCAAATATCTGATGAGCGTGTTCCGTTCATTTCAGTGTGACTGCTTAATTTAGAGGCTAACACACATCTACAAAAGCTGGCATCCCTGAAAGCTAATAGATACTTCCAGTTCTGCCTGTAAATTGGATGTTTGACTTTCATTCTCATCGGTGGTCAGACTATAAAGACTATTTTTACTAACTTGGTTTGCACTAAAAGTATGAAATAAAATAAAAAAAAGACTTCTTGAATTATAACCCACAAAAAATAAAATTGCTTTTCATATTGTTATATTTATATGTTGCTTTTTATGTATTTACATTTATGCTAAATCTAAAGCAGTTAATAAAATTTGAGTAAAAAAAGTTAGGGAAGAAATACAGGCGGTAGAAAGTTATTCGCTCAAATGCGTACCAAATGTTCTCCTCTCAAGTCTTTATTTTTAATTTTATTAGCCGCTTTAGAATTTACATAAATATCTATTTGAGAGTGCAACAGCAATTTTCGGGTATTATAAACAGATTTTTTTTTCAACTTTTTAATCCGAACCAAGCTAATAGAAATAATCTAGATTCATCTCGTTTTTAAACATTTTATTCATGTAATGCTATGCAGTTTTTCTTTTGAATTAAAATAAAATTACCTTCAGAAGGGTCCGATGGGACTGATGTTGCTTTGCAGACTGTACTTCGTTTTCTTCAGACGACGTTAACTTTCTCTTTTTAAAGCAATCCTTTTCGTCATTTTAATTTTTTTTTTTGGTTGAAAAAAGCTTGTTATCGGTCTTGCTCGCTTCATTATGCAACAACTTTCACTTAGAATGTACTATTTTAAACAGACTGTACGTTTCCAAAAGAATATGCAGTAAATACTGGATGAAAAATCAATGTGATTGCAATGGATAGATACTCTGGTTAGCAAAGGTCGTTTTGACTATGACCTATGACACACACGAGATCAGACCAACAAAAACCTCTATCGTCTCGAATTCCGGTTATGCTATCATTTTCGGATTCAAAGCCCAATGATCTTTAAAGCAGCAAACAAAAACATTTTCTTCAACTCAAAAACAGAGGAATTGTCTTCAAGAGCTGAGGAGGCAGTGGAAAAAAGGGAGAAATGCGTTCCACGAATAGGCTTTCCAGGAAGATTAACCAAAGGACAGTCGTTTCGCGCACTTTCTTGGAATAAGAGTAAAGGGGTGAAATTCACAGGTTTGAAATGTTAAGATGAACATTTCAATTTCATGTTTAAAGATCATTCAAGTTAAAAAACCATTTCGCTCTGTTATCAGGATTAGTAGTGTTCTTTGGTAGCTCTCTTTCTTAAAATTGTGATTCCTTAGAAAACCGAAATGATAGGAGTGAAAAGAAAGTATAAGTTTTTTTCAAGTGATGAAAAAAGGAAAATTGTAGAATACTGACCAAGTTAGATTTGCTGCAATTGCTAACCTCAAGAGCATAAATAATGAATCCAAAAAAAAAAAAAAATCAGGGACGAAAAAGCAATAAAAGACTTCTTCTTGAAAAAGATATGCTTAAAGTTTCTTTTACTGTCAAAATGATTCCTTTAACTCTCAATAAAGCACTAAATAATGTAATAATAGAATAAATACCTAACAAAACTAATAAAGAGGAATTTTAATCAAGAGCCCACGTTGTCTTTAGAAATTTTCACCATCATATTTCAAATTTCTATAAAAAGTCTCTTAAAGCCCCCGATTTCAAAACGTCTTTATCTCGATTTTTTTCTTCAATGTGAAATTCGAAATATACAGATTCGACTGTATGCCATATTCCCACTGCGCGGCTCATAAAATTAAACATATTTAACAATTTGCAGAATCAATGACAAACAAAGGCTGCATATACGTGGATTTAACAAATCAATCTCATTTCTAAAGCGAAGTGTCAACTTTCACTCAATTATCAAAAAATTGTCGCAGCAGAGGAAGGCGTCTTTATGCTTGAGGGTCACACATGGAGCAGATTTTCAATGGCATTGGGGGGGGGAGCGAAATGAATTTTTGACCTTTGTTACTCAAGAAAAAGTCGTTTTGATTTTTTTTCTTTTTCTTTTTTTTCTTTTTCTTCCCTCTTTTTCTCTTTTTTTTTTGAGACTAACGTTTCGGGGGGGGGTTTGTCCCCAAAACCCCCCCCCTTAGCTACGCCCCTGAGTACAATGAGTTGTGTTATGATTTGGTGGACTTTTGGACTGTAGAATAGAGTAGAAATAATAGTTGGATTCATTTTTGCACATTGAAAGTTTATTAAATAAAATAGTTCGTATACAATTCTAACCTTAGTTTAGATATTTAGTCAGGAGTTAAACATTAATACTCAAAACGTTAAGGATTTCAAAAAATTAAATATATCATAATTCTGCTCTCCAAAGAAATTAAACTTTAATCTACTGGTTTAAATTAAGTAGTGGGAAGTGGGAGCTAGTGTAGTACGTACAAGATTTCGGTCCTTTCTACATTAAGTAATCCAAAGGCACTCGCGGGAACGGGTTTCTATCATGACTCCCGGACAAAACGTCTCGGAGAAACAGCAGAGCTCGGAAAAGCTCTTCTGTCCTCAAACCTCTATCCTCTCGTCCTCTTCTGAAAATCCTAACTCCCCGTTTTATACCGGGGGATGCAGTTCGCTGATCGGGGCACATTCTCCGAGGATCATAGTTCAAACATCTGGAGATCCAGCTTCCAGGAAAACCCTATGCTTTATGGAATACGAAAGTGTCAGAATGGAATTTTGTTATTCCCAAGTCTTCTATTTTATGAGTCCAGAAATGTCAGAGTTTCAGAAGTTATATTCTGCAGCTGCGACTCGGGGACGGGAAAATGTTTGAAATGTCCGAAAGAAGCTAACCCCTTTTGACCCAATGCGGGTGTCGCAGAGAGAGGAAAATGCCCTTCTGAATTCCAAGTGTCGTTTACTCAAAACAAGCGATGGAAAAACTTTCCCGCCAAAATGTGTCTACTCCTAATTCTCTATTTTATGAGATGCAACTGTTAGCAGAATGGGGGAGGATGTCCCTTTTTAGGCATGTGGGGAAGAAGGTCAAAATCGAGCCCCACAGCAGAGTTAAGATATTGAAAGTTTGAAGTGAAAATAAAAGTGAGTTAAAAAATACAAAATTAAACTTTTTATATGAACCCCAGGTCCCCTAAATTATATTTGGGGAAATAATCTCCAATAAAAACTATTACTGACACAAAAAAACATGACATTTGGGAGACCAAAACTCAAAGAAATATTCCAATTCAAAGTTTTCAGGAACCTTACAGAAGATGAGATCGGAATTTATCGCTCTTTCAGAAGAATGACAGCTGGTCAAAGTAAGAAAAACAAGGTATTTATATTTTTCACTAGTGGTACCCGCACGGCTTTGCCCGTAATAGAAAAATTAAAAGCTTTTTTGGTTCGTCTGTATATTTACAAATAATGTATGGTGAATTTTCTCGCCAATTGGCTTGTACTCATGTTAAGGTTCCACGTTATGATAATTTTGTATCTCGCCAATTGGCTTGTACCCATGTTACGGTTCCACATTATGATAATTTCGTAATTTACTCGTCCATCTTATGATAATTTTGTTCTTAAAATTGGAATAGAAGAAAAACCACAACGAATTTTCGAAAAATCGCTTCGAGGTGCACACCCCATGCTACAAACTAACTTTGTGCCAAATTTCATGAAAATCGGCCGAACGGTCTAGGCGCTATGCGCGTCACAGAGATCCAGACATCCTACAGACATCCTCCGGACATCCAGATAGAGAGATTTTCAGCTTTATTATTAGTAAAGATTGCTATTCAAAAATAAGTGAAAAGATATGGCGTGATACACGAAAACACACTACAAAACCTCGAACAATTTGTAAAACCACACTCTGTGCACACGTATAATTTTAAACACTTGTTAACTGCTATATTTTCCCACAAAAGGTGTTATTGACGGCGAGTGAAGAGTGGTGTAAGTCACAAAACGCTGGAGCGAATTTGAGCTACTACTGCACCACTCTGCCGGCGTCTAAACCATGCGTGACCCACTAGGATGTGGTCACAAAATTCAATTTTAAAATTTCAACCAGAGCAATACCCTTAAATGTGTCAATCGGTTATAGAAAATGTGATTTGCAAAGATTTAGCTTAATGGGATAATATTAACTCGTGTTTCAAAGAGGGTAAGTTTAAGAAAACTACACTTTTCAGCAAAAATTCGCAGTTTTTTTTTTTTTTTTTTGCAATAAAATAAAAAATATTCGTTTGAAGATGCTAGTTCTTGTCTCATTTCATAGAATATTTTACCCTCTTAAAGTCTCCCATAAATTTTTCCTCTGAAATTTACTGAGTGATACTTGATATTTCACGGGCAAAGTTGTCGTAGACATCAAAAAGAGGATTTTCAGAACTAAAAGTTACCTATACACCCGAGTGGTCCACCTTGTTGTGTTTTCGAAAACGCCTCAGGTTATCTGCGCCGACCGTACCAGTTAGAGACGTACCGAGCACTCAGTAACTACTCGGCCAATTTGCCGAGTTTTCGGTACTCGGCCAAATTTTGATCAGGCACTCGGCCAATACCGAGTAGTTGTTGAAAATTGAATATTGTTCAAAGCAGATTTTACAATTAATAAAAAAAGTGCAAGCATATAATATACTGCAATCATTTTTACATAATTCAAATTTAAAAGACAAATTCAAATTTTGAGAATAATGAAGTTTGTTATGCTTTGCTTCAATGGAGTAAATCTTATATTTTAATGCCCCAAAGTTGATGAAACTTATTCATTACTAGCTGTACCCGCACGGCTTTGCTCCTGACATAAAAACAAAAGGTCAGCTGATTCACCTATATATATATAGGCAGGTAACCTTTGTTGCGCATTTGGCATTATTGTTTTTTTATTTTTCTAAGCTGACAGTTTGCCTTCAACGGCGACCACTTGATTTGCATATTTTAAGCTTTTTTTTTTTTTTTTTTTTTTTTTTTTTTTTTTTTTTTTTTTTTTTTTTTTTTTTTTTTTTTTTTTTTTTTTTTTTTTGCAAAAAAAATGCGTCATCAACATTGCTGTAAAAGAAAATACTTATAAAATTGAAGGAGAAAAGAAAATGTTACGGCAAAACAAATCAGTTTTTTTTTTTTTTTTTGTGTCCGCAGAAATGAATTCCATTTATATTTTTCATGTTTATTCTGCAGTTCAACTAAAATCGTCAGGCAGGTTTTAGACAAAAAAATAATAAATTAAACACAAAATAATTTTTCAAATAGTTTATTTGAAATCTTATAGCAAATAATTAAGAACCACTCGAATAAAGTTAAACGTTGCTCTATACAAATGTTAACATTTTAACAGAATTTTTTGAATTTTGTGGAGTAAATTTTGTAGTACAAACTTTCTGGTAAGGCGTATGTTAACAAAAGCTATTCATGCATACAATGTATAGGGCATAAAAACATTTATTACCTTCTGATATCATATGCGATTCTGATATCACATACGAATTAGAAAAACATAACAATAAATGACGTTTACGTTTCCGAAGCTTCTAAACTTTTACTCATAAATTATTACAAATTATTGCAATACAAAATGTAAATATTCAGACACATTTAAATGAACTAAAGAAAAAATAAATTGCAGAGTGCAATGCAAAAACGTGTCAGCAAGTGTTGCAGAAAAATAATAAATTGTGTACGTCAAACGTTTAGGGATGAATAGTCAGACATTTTGCCCTCCATTTCGCTTTTTATAAGAATTGCACAAATGGTTTTTGATCTTTGGATTTCTACTCACAAATTATACTGTAAATAATCATATGCATATTTAAAAAGAAAAAATATATATATACGGAACGAATTAGGTGCATTGTACAGTGTCAAGTGGTAAAACAAATTGAATATCTAAAGCATTTAGTAACACCGCCACAGCAAGATATTATATCTCTCTGTCATTTTTAGTGAGGATTGCAAAACACAATTTTTCATATACATAAGAACGACTTTATATAGCTTTTTTTTAAACAATATTATTTTTAACAACTAATATCAAGGCACTCAGGGATAAACTGTATATTACAAAAAAAAAAAAAATTAGTCAATATTGTATAAATATTGTAAATATAAGTTTTCATATACACTATAAAAGACATATGAGCATGATTTATCTCTAGTATGCATTACTGATGCTTGCGTGCTTATTGCGTGTTAAAAGTACAAATTAATGAACAAAATCAGCAAAATGTATGGAGATTATGAACAAAGTCGCCAAGCAACAAAATAAACCGTGTATCTGAAACATTTAGTGGCACACAAACAGACAGACATTCTTTCGCTTTCATTTTCAGTGAGAATTACACAAATTACTTTTCATATACATGAGAACAATTTTATACTTTAAAAAAGAAAACCCAATGTCATCCAGTCGCTCTAGCACAAACTGCTTATCGCAAATTTTGAAATGAAAATTATATTGATAAACTAAATCATATACACTATAAAAGACATTTGGGTATGATTTATCGCTAAAAAATACATAATTGAGGCTTGAGTGTTAGAAATAGGAATTAATGAACAAAAATAGAATCATATGACAATCGGATATTGTTTACTTTTCTTTACGCAAAAACTATACTGTAGGAAAACACATTTTTTTTCCAAAAATTCTAAAAAATTAGTTGCAATGAACATTGCAGTGAAAAGGAGGAGTGTTTGACTTTACAAATGATGACAGAGAAAGTAGTGAGATTGGCTAATTTTGAAATATTTTCTTCATGAGTAATTTTGTAGAGCTTCTTTGTAAACAATATTGCGAGTTGTTTTGCTTGAAGATAAAATAAAAAGATTTTCCTTGCTTCCCACGCGAGAACATGCCACGTATAGTTGCCCGTGCGAAAAGCAAGGATTACGAAGATCTACTTCCACCACATTCAATGATTGCCCCTGTAGTACAGTAAAATTAGGCCAAAAAATGGCCAAACCCAAACATCCAAAAAAAAAAAAGTGAAACCTGTTGCAAATTACTTCTTACCCTTCCAGCAAGATGGGGTAAAAAGTCCCAGCACTTTGCGCGTCGGGTTTTGGGGGGAAGGGGGGGGGACGAAATAATCCTCTATTTAAATAAAAATAATTTCTATTACTTAAAAAAATACTCAAAAGTCGCAGAAATCACACTCTATAATAGTAAAATAATAAACTCTAACGGAAAAAAATTCTAATTAACAGGGTGCACAGGCGGGGGGGGGGAATGGGGGGGGTCATGGATCAGCTTTGCGTCATTGAAATTTTTAAGGCAGTTTTTTCAAGGGGTATTTCTTTCTTTTTTGAGGGCTTTTATTCTGGATGGATACTCCGTCACAATTAAGGGGTGCATCATCGCTTTTGGGGGGGGGGCCTGAATTTAAATTCTAAAATGAACTGTTGCAGTGAAGTTCACGAAAAAATTTCCCTGATTCAAACTTTTCCGAAGTACAAAATGCCACACAATGATATGGTAATGTCAGAATGATAATTCTAAAAGATCTAAGCGAGCTCAGTAACCAAATTTTTTGTGATTGGAGTTATTAAACTGTTTAGAGCGCTGGAAAACAAAATTCCTGTGCAGCTTAAAAAAAGTCCAAATTGACCAAAGTTTCCCTACTTCTTGATTAACTTACTTCAACTTTTCTACAATCTTTTGCCATCACCGTAAGGGGGGACAAACCAAAATTGCCAATATGTGAGACGGGCAATGTTGCAATTCTGCACCCTCTAAGTCGGTGAGGGTTCTCATTGACAAACACCGAGCTACCTCTCTTTTACGCAGCTGGTTATGTGAATTATGCTAAATATGCAGACATATACTTGCAACACTATCTCAAACTTTTGAGTACATTACGCGATAAAAAAAAATTGATCACATCAAACATCAGCTAAAACATCAGCTATCCAACGATCTAACGCAGTGACAAATTCAGGTGGTCTAGAACCTGTAGTGATTCAACGATAGAACAAGTCTTGATGAGAGCAATGAGCAATACAGCAATAGAATGCTAAATATTTACACCTTTTTGTCTCTCATTTTAGAAATCACGATCCGTTTCAAGAGCCCCCAGAAGTTTCTTCCCTCTCAAGTTGGTAGTGGTATTGCTCGCTGATGATAAGGTGAGTTGCGATGAGACCTTTAACGTACGGGTACAAAGGATATTGAAGGCAAACAATTTTGTGGCATTTCTTTGCAAAGGAGGTAAACAGTTATGTCTTTAGCTTCTGTTGCGAGAGTATTTACTATCTGTAAAGATGTGTAAGCCCAAACCATCTTTTACACCGAATGGTATGAACAGTAAAGATGGAATAACAAATTGTTAAAAACTTCTGATACGAGTTATGCGCTGATCCTCCATCAGTATTCGATGAATCTGGTTTCAGAAGGAAAGAAATCTTGTATCGTTAAAGTGCTATTATCTGAAGCAAAAGGTTCATCCACCATCACAGAACGAACAGCTGGTGTCATGTATGAGGCAGTGAGAAGCAAAGGGATGTAAGTGGACATTTTCAAGTTTTGAATAAAACTCGTTTAAAGATAACATCCTAGGTAGGCTTTCACTGATTTTCTTTTCTAAATCATGCTGTATAGAAGCAACTACCAGGTCTACTAGTACCATCTCTGCCTCAAGATAGAGGAGAGGTTCACCAACCATTTGTACTGGTTATCTCCAAATTTTTAATTTTGCCACTTACATCCCTTTGCTTCTCACTGTCTCATATGTAATAAATGGAAGATACCTGCTTGGTCATATTTTTGGTAATGATCTGTAAACTTCAAGGAAATATTCCAGCAATGCAGTGTATAGGTAACTTGTAAGTATGAGAAAGCTTGTGTCATTTTTGATGGGTGAAAAGAAAGCAACACAGAAATATAATCTGCGTCCTGTTACAACAGCCAAGCCTTCTGCTCTAGAAGACTTTCTGCGTCTCAAATCTTGTGTTTGCTCTGAAGGGTTCATTGGATATAGTGAATGTTTGAAAAGTCTGAAAATGGACTGAAGTGCTCAATTATATGCTCAAACTGTGTTAGACATACCTGCAACAATAACGATTTTGCTGAGGATCTAGATTCCAAAAAACATCTTGACTTTTTGTTACAAGATTAGGAGAAATCATTTGAAAGCAAAAAACAGGTCAGCGTAATTTTTCTGGTTATTTAATCGAATGTGCACCATCAGAGAGGGTGGCGGGGGGGGAGGATAATATTTTAGTATATAATTTTGTTTTGGGAGATGAGCTATGTTCTTATGGGGTGGACAGTCTGATTTAATGCATTTTAGATTTGCATGGAATAATACTTCTACTTGAAATAAAGGGGGGGGGTGAGGATTTATTTTATTTGACGGAGGGGGGGTGCTGTAGCTTTGAGGTGCACCATCGATCTTGGAGGATGGACGCACTCGATTTCTAACTTTAACTTAGCATAAAATAATGTTTCCATATGAAATGTATGGAGGGGGGTTCGGGGGTACTGCTTCGTTTTACGGGGATAGGGGGGCTCTGTAGCATTGGTGGGTTATGTCATCCCTCTTGGGGGTCAAACACCTTTAATTTCATGCTTTTAAATTTAGTATAACATAATATTCTCACTTTAAATTTACTCTAAAAATTCTGGAAAAATACCCAAAACTGCAATTTTTAGATGCCCCCCATTCAAAAACCCGACGCACAATGGGGTGGGACTTTTTACCTGTTCTTATTGGGAGGGTAATAAACAATTTGCACCAGGTTTAGCTTTTTTTTTTGGATGTTTGGGTCCGACCCCTATTTTTACTGTACTACTGGGCTTTGTTTATCGTGATTGCAAAACTCAAACGAATGGGAAACTGTAGACGTTTAAAATTAAAAGTGAGATCAGAGGGAATGATGGGAATTCTTGGTATAAAGACATTTTCTCCTTCTGCTGGTCCAGTTATTACTGTTGCTTCTATGACATTTTTTTGTAAGTTCTTGACAATTAATCTTGTACCGTTGCAGAGTTTTGGGGGATCTAAATTTCTCAATAACATAATTGGTGCTCCAATTTTAAGGTACAATGTGTGTGCTGGTATTCCTGGAATTTCTAAGGAGTTTAAGAATTCTGTAGGGTAGTTGACAGAGTCCTTGCTGTCACAAACAGTATTAATAGATGTATGAGTATGCAAATGCCCAGGTAATAGATTTAATAATTTGTTGTTAGTGTCAGTGACATCTTCATTCCTTGGGCATAAGATGGCCCGCTGTCGTAACCATTTGTGATTTCTGTAATTTTCGGTGAAATTTGGAAATATGGTTTGCAACAATTCTTCTTGGGTTTTAACTAAATGGGAAAAGTGTTCATGGTTTATTAGGTTATTGTTTTTTGAATCACATGCGCCATTACCAATTTTCAAAAGGTTTTCTGCGAATTCCTGGGCATTTGCATCTCCCGTTAGCTGAGCTCGCATATTAGTTTGCAGTCGGAGTCGTTTCACATATTTCCATAGGTAAGAAAATTTAAGACATGCGTTGATTTCGTCTGTGCGTGTTTCACGTGGTATCACAGGCAACGTCTGACGAAAATCTCCAGCAAGAAGAAAAGTGATGCCTCCCATAACATTGCTGTTTCCTCTTATGTCTCTCAAAGTTAAATCTAGGGCTTCAAGTGCTGCTTTATGGGACATGGTAAATTCATCCCAGACTATGAGTTTGCATTTTTTCAAAAGGTCGGCCTTCAGAGAGCCTTTAGATATATTGCAGGAAGGTCGCTCAGAAGTGGCCAAATTTAGGGGCAATTTAAATGTTGAATGAGATGTTTTCCCTCCAGAAAGTAAGGTGGCGGCAATTCCTGAAGAGGCAACGGAAAGAGCTATACCCTATTGGAAAAAAATCCTAAAACCAGTATCCAAATGATACCGGACCCAGTATGATTTGTACTGGAAAAAAGAAAATCATACCGGAAATTTAAATTCCGGTATGAAATCTTACTGGAAATTTTGAAACCGGTATCAATTTATACTGGAAATTTCAAAACCAGTATCAATTTAATCTGGATTTTTTTATACCGGTTTTCAAACATACTGGAAATTTTGAAACCGGTATCAATTTATACTGGAAATTTCAAAACCAGTATCAATTTAATCTGGATTTTTATACCGGTTTTTAAGCATACTGGAAATTTTGAAACCGGTATCAATTTATACTGGAAATTTTGAAACCAGTATCAATTTAATCTGGATTTTTTAATACCGGTTTTTAAACATACTGGAAATTTTGAAACCAGTCAATTTAACTTGGTTCTTTTAATACTGGTTTCTAAATGTACTGGAAATTTTGAAACCAGAATCAATTTAATCTGGATTTTTTAATGCTAGTTTGAAACATACTGGAAATTTTGAAACCAGTATCAATTTAATCTGGATTTTTAATAGTGGTTTTTAAACGTACTAGAAATTTTTAAACCTGTAACTAACCACACTGGAAATTTAAATGCCAGTATGAAATCTTACGAGGGAATTTTGAAACGAGTATCAATTTAATCTAGATTTTTTAATACCATATTACCCCGAAAAGCAAGGTTGACCAGTATGCCGGAAATTTAAATTTTCCGGCATGCCAGATAATTTAAGGTTTATTTTGCAACAAAACTAAAGTTAATTTCCCCGTACAGTTCCTATCAAAAAGCATACCATTGCTCTGGGGAGCTAGGCAGATGTTCCTGTTAAGAGGTCAGCCTAATGCAGAACCCCCAGGGTTTAGTTTACAAGCATGCTTGGTACTCATTTTATTGACGCACTGAAGGGATGAATGGCTGAATCAATCATACCAGACCGGGAGATTGAACCCGGACCTGCAGCATGGTAGCGCGAAGATTTACCACTGAGTCACTGGGCTTCAGAGCACTTGAATATAATTCACGAAGAAGAGAGCAGTAGCCTAAGGAGTCTTTAGATGAAAACAGGGCCGGATTTAGAGAAGAGCAGGCGGGGCTACTACCTTGGGGCCTCCACAACAAAGGGGCCCCCACAGTAAAATTTTTACAAAATATCCTAACTTTCACGGGTGGAAAATATCGGATATATGTATCAAAATATTCGAATATATATCAATGTATCGGATATTTTCGAAAATATGATTTTTTTCGAACCCTGATTAGGAGCCTCCACATTTCCAAATCTGGCCCTGGATGAAAAATCTAAACTCAGATCGGTCAGAAATGCTGCTGATAGGCTAAGGTGCACAAATGCACAATGTGTACTTCAAATCAAGAGAATTCCGCAAGTGTTTCCGAACACATTTACAGATTAATCATGCACTTTACTGGAGAAAAAGGGTTGACCTAAGACTGATAATTATAAAACTGAAGAAAAATATTATTGTAGCAAAAAAATTAGTGATTATTATATAACACTAATATTTATGTCATACCTCAGATACCACTTATTTCATCCCATAGTAATATGCCTTTTAAATTCAAACGTAAACAATTTCATGTTAGATTAGCCTTCCTAATGGCTATAAATAAAGCAGGGTCAAAATGATTTTATGAAAACATATTAGCAGTAAAATCAGGTTTCACGATTCAATTTGTCGCTTTACCCTGTCACTGTGGTTCAGTTCTTATCATCAATGCCATTGCAAAAGTATGTGAAATGTTTCGCTTTTCAGGTCTTCACGATTCAATTTGTTGCTTTACTTTGTCATTGTTGTTCAGTTCTTAACTTCAATGCTTTGCAAAACTAAGTGACATGTTTTGCAATGAGAATTGTTCAATAAATTCATTTAGTCTATGTGGAATAACATAATACAGTGAAGCACAGCTTATATGTTTCCCTTTTATACGTTTTAATTAATAATACATTTTTTAAATTGGTCCCTGGAGAGTCTAATATACATTAACCTTTACCAAGTATATGTTTTTTCATTTGTACGATTTTTTAAATAGTCCCTTCAAAACCGCATAAACGGTGCTTCACTGTATATACAAAAATGTGGTTGGAAACATCTTAAGACTCCCAAGTCCACTGCTCTCTTCTTTGAAAATCTCTCTTCTTTGAAAATTATATTCAAGTGATTAAAAACACTCCTTCTAACGCTAGACATCTAACGATAGAAGCGAGTCTGCAGAACGTAAACAAAGATCGTACGTAAATAAAGCGGGTTGTTGCCAACGGAGAGAAAGAAATAAAGGCTCGTTTTGCGCCACGCATAAGCGTTTTATATATATAGATTGACACGAAATTAATTTACATCCCAGCGGTTTGCCTAACGAAGTTTTTTTAATTTGTATTCGTCCTAGATTTTCTAATATTTAATAATTTATGAAGCATTTCTTCATATTTCTTTCACTCCTAACGAATCAGTTTCCGACTTCAACTCAACCGAACACGTAGCCATGAAGCCATGCGGTCGATTTGTTTACACTGTTGATTAATGCTTTGCACGTTTTCTCTAATTTATTCTTTCTTTTTTAGTTCATTCAATTCAGTATGTCTCTTTCGAAAAATTTTTATTCTTTTTTTTTCTTGCTATTATTTCTAGCGATTTTTTTGTCATGTAATTTCTTTACTAGTGTTGCGCTGTCCTTGTTTCATTCTTTAAGGTGCTAATATAAAGTTAATTGTTTTTAAATATTTGTTAATTTTAAGCTTTGTTTTTAATTTTTGTCTGAGTTAATTCTAGCATATTATCTCTGTCAAAGTGACTAGTGTGAGCTAGCGTTTAACTAGCACACAGAAGGAAAAGCGCTTAGACAGATAATTTATTTTGTGAATCACTTCTACAAATATTTTGCGTTAGTTTCTGTCTTAATTTTCGTTTTCTGAAAAAAATTTGGATAATAGTAGTTCTACTTACTGTACACATCAGTAAGGAAAATGAGATGCGTGTTACCAAAACAAATAGAAAATATCCATGACTTAATTTATAAGTTACTGAAAATAGGACATGTTAACAAATCAGTGAATTAGCTAAAACGTGCAAAGTAAATAGACATTTACACCATAGGTTGCGCAATTTTCAGGCCACTGTTAGATTGTTGTGCGGACTCTGATTTTCGTCAATTCATTTTTTAAAAAAAGGTTTATTTTACTTATTTATTTTTTGTCTTGGGTTCTTCTCCCCATATAAGCAGAAAATTCTCTCAAGAATACTCTGGACTCTGCTGAATTCATGCAGTTTTCCGTTCCAGAATCTTGGAATTCTGTTGAATGATTGTTCTGAATTATTGTTCATGATTTTTTAACGGGCATCCAAAAATAATTTTTTTGTCGATGTAGTATAAATGTATTGTTAATGGGTATTTATCAATAAGTCTGCTAGTAGAGGTTTTTTTTGCCCTACTGAGCATGGACGGATACAAGGGAAGCACTCTACAGGCAATTTTTCGGCATTAAAGTTTCAAAAGTATTTTTTCGTTAATCTGCCAAAAATTTTATGGAACTTTTTAATCAGATTTTTGGAATAATTTCAAAACGCGATTTTAAATCATCTTTGGTAATGTTTAAGAGGAGGCTTTGGTAAGGGAATGAAGTTCAATCTCTTTCCTCTGTTAATTTTTCCAAACTACTGTCCCAAAAGGACTATTTTAAACGATACTGGATTATGGTGAGGGAGAGGGTTCATAGGCTTGCCATTTTTCCAAAATTGAAGTTCTAAAAGCGCAATTTTGTCCCTGGAAGGATTCCTGAATCCGTCCTTGCTGCTGAGGGCGTTTCTTAGATTCAGCCAGATTATCATTCAAGTGCCGGGACTCTACTGTCTGCGTTAGACAAATGAATGGCTCCAAATGCACGCGTATTGATTTTCAAAATTTGTTTTTGTCAATATAGGTTTCTATAAAGATAATAATCGGAAACTGAGGCATGCGTCATCAGAAGAATTATCGTGAAAATTAAAAAATATAGATACAGTCAACTCAAATTTGATAACTTAAGTCCCAAGTCACCGGCTAAAACGTTCGAGTTACGGGAAGTTTCCACAACAGTCTCAAATGTTTGAGACCTGATGAAAACTTCGAGATAAAGAAATATTGGAGTTATGGAGATTCGACTGATGTCACTTAAAAATATAAATTTTCATTCCAATTTCCTTTCATCTTATTTATCCACTCTTGTTCAGTGCACGACAAGTTCTTAAAAAATTTCCCATTAGCAGAGAACTTTTACATTACAGGGTCAAGGTTTCAAATTTCTTAATGAAAATACACAATATTTTCCTTACAGGTATATTATGTTTTTATTAAGAGCACTCAGGCCTGTAGTGCTTTTGTGACTTCATTTTACGACCCCAGCAACTATCAATTTAATTGCTTTATCACGTAATCAGAAGAATTGTCATAATAATTAAAAAATTGAAATAAATTTTTTAATTTTCAACCTTATTAACTTTCATCTCATTTATCCACTCTACGTCAATAAACGAAGTTATTCAAAGATTTTCTATAAGAAGATATGACTTATATATTACAGGATCAAGAATTCAAATTAAATATATACAAAACCCTGTATTTTCACTAAAGGTGTTACTGTATTTAGATTAAGTTCACATAGGCCTGTAGCATTTTTTAACTTCATTCCTTTATGGGTCTTTGCACTTAGCCCCAAAAGATGCCAGCCTCTACCAATTTAATTACTTTGTCAGGCCACGTCAAGTGAGTTGCTGATATCCCTACAATTACAATATGCTGCTGAAGGAGAGAGAGGGTCTCCAATACCCTCCACAGAAGGTAAGTGCTAGCAAGGGACTTATTGCATGACTTTCGGACCCACAAATTATTTTCTATTTCTGTGTACAGAGTAAGAAATATTAAACTTTTTCATAAGATAATGAAAATACTGTACATCCTATTCTCTTTTCTGTCTGACCGTTTGTAATGCCTGTTATCTTCTAAAAAATATACCTTGTTTATTCGAGATTTGTGATGTGTTGGTTTGCAGAAAATAATTCAAATGAAAGAGCCTTTTAGCTAGAGTAGTTTCCTCTGTACAAACTATAAATATTGAGAAAATCAGACGTGACAGGGCTTAGTCAAGACAATTTGAGTTATTTATTGACCAGTTAAAGAAAAAAGTTAAATATATTTATTTAAAATCTTTTGAAGTATTTTTTTAATGCCATAAAGAGTTAAGAAATACCACTGAAGTTCAAAATTCGTTTTTTATGTCCACTGTTTGTGATGAAGAACAAATTAAAAAAAAGTTTAAATTGTGAAAATATTTAATTTTTTTAAAAAAACTTATCATAAAATTTGTTGTAACAACTGCTGCTGAATTTCAGGAGTAATAAACAGATTTTTGGTAACAAAGATGATTTCCACTCTACGACAGGCTTTATTTTAGAATTTCTTATATTTCATCAAAAACTGAACAATACTTTTGATATGTTCTCCTAAATAAATTTATTGTTAATAAACATGCTAAAATTAAGAAATTTTAATTTTCAGTTTCTTTTTTTTTTTCATTTTAAATATTGCGGACAAAAAGTAGTCTCTACACAATGAAAACATTATGTAAAAAAGTGCACTAAGTCTGAGCATTGTGATTGCATATGAAAAGTATTGTACAATTTAGCTGTACAGAGTGTGTGTTCATACAGTGCACTTTTTGTGCACAAAACAGAGATGCCAAACATGCTCAGATTTTGCGTATCATGCTCAGATTTATGCTTTGTTTTTGCGTATTGTGATGTAAATACGTGTGTGATCATTGAGTTTACGGTGTTAATGGAATTTGCCTAATTGCTATGGTTAATTTAGCAGTTGCTAACGATATTTCTTGTCGTAAATAAATCTTCTCTATTTCCTCAAGAACTATTGTCATTTAAAGAATTTCTTGAAGTGGCTGGACTCATAACAATATATTGCAATTAAACATTTTTGTTCTGACTAAATATATTTACTTTTTAATCATTTACTCGATAATGCACTACATATAGCTTTGATTAATATTGTAATTTTGCATCACTTCTTTTAAGTTTTGGATATTGATAAGTCGCATTTTTAGTTGATTTAATTATGTTACATTAAAATATTGTGCTTCGTAAATATACCTAATGCAATGCTGGTATTCTAGTGACTTCAGTATGCTACTGGCACCATGCACCGTACCAGCTTATGCAATGCCAGTACACTTTAACATCAAAATGAACTGCACCAGTTTTTATTCCCGCATCATAAGTCAGTACAGACCATTCTGGAGAATCACCAGAATATAATACCGCGATAGGAAGTAACGAAATGTGCTGTACCAGTACCAGAAAGAAATATCGGTATACAACTGAAGTTGGAACAACAACTCTGGCTAAAACTACCGGGATTTGAAGAACCAAATAAATTCCAAAATAGAACAACCGTTCGGAAATGGAGTGCCGGGATCTGAAGTACCAGCTTATGGAACACCGGTTCCAGTAGGAACTACCGAGATCTGAAGTATACCGGAACACAGGTTCCGGTATGGACTACTGGGATCTGAAGTATACTGGCTAATGGAACACCGGTTCTGGTATTGAGCCCCGGTCCCAGTATGGAATACCAGGATATGAAGTATACCGGTTTATGGAACACCGGTAACAGTATGGAATACCGGTTCCGGTATTGAGCCCCGGTCCCGGTATGGAATACCAGGATATGAAGTATACCGGTTTATGGAATACCGGTTCTGGTATGGAGTACTGGTCCTAAATTATTGAAAATGGATTTTGTGGTTGTTTCGAATACATGTTTTTGCTCTGGCATCATTTTTGATCCATCTTCTTGCAAACACTTCTGTAGTTTTTCGACATCATAGTTTTGTTCCGAGCTCAATTCGGTGGGAATTTTGGACTCAGCACTTCTATTTGTCAAAGGCAAACCATTTGTGCGTAAATTTGAACCTCCCAAGGATATAATCTTATTCTCTATAAAAATGATAGCTTTGTTAAATATTGCATCATTGTATTCTACTTCAGCATTAGATTGATGTTTCTTAAATTCATAAAGTATGTCTTCCGAAAGACTTTCCTTGTGACTCTGCCATAAATCCATGGGATTTGATAGATTACATGTTTGCAACATCACTGCAAACAAATTCCGGAGCATTTTTGGCGATCTTGATAAAGCAGCTTCCTCTAATGTAGCATTCCAATGACTATCGTTCTCTAAAAGTCCTCTCAGCTTGCACGCTTCCAAGAATGTTTCACATACATGTCCATCGACAGTTTTCAAATCATTGAATGATGTTGGTCCTTTTACAGTATGCAAAAGCAGTCGTAGGTGAAAGCACTCGGAATTCTGAGGGTGAATCGTGTAAACCCTGCCTAATGCGTCACTACACTTTATGTCGGGATGATTTGGTACATTGCATCCTCTTTTCCTGCGATTCCATTTTTGTTTCGTGATTGTTCCATGTATAGTATTTGGGGACTTCATTGTAAAGCAAAGTGCTTGCAAACTGATCCTCCGCCGAAAGTCGAAAGAAAGCTGTCAAAGTAGTTTCTTGTGGATTGAGTGCCTTTTCTAAAGCATTTTCAGCTGTAAAATAAATTCTTTGTCCGTTTTCAAGATGGACACTAAGTTGAAATACAGGAGGTGAACGTTCATGAATGGAAAAATTAAAAATTCTCCATATGGCTTCGTTGCTGCTTATATATCTTCCTGCTTGATACTGTTTTACTTCGTTTTGTTCATCTTCTGGTGCCGCGATGTGAAACATAGCCATGTCACAGCCTTTATTAATGTATTTGCACACATATTTGATTGATTTGATAGAGCTACAATATTCGACGTCAATGTGAGCGTTGAAAATTTTCGAAAGGAGAGGGCAGTAAGGTACAATCCAACGATTGTCGACTAAATAGTCGGATTTTCGTATACAAATGCTCGTAGTAAGCCCTCCTTCTTCAGGACTGCGACGACGGTAAAGAGGATACCCATCTGTTCCTCTTTGAGTTTCAGACAAAAATTTTCGGGGATACTTTTTAGAACATTTACCGTTCTTCATGCATGGGGAACTCGTATTGAATGTCCCACATGGGCCGTGTACCATCTGCGTTGTAATGCATGAAAAAAGTTCCGGATCTTCTTTTCGATTCGGGATCTCTGCACATATTAACTCATCGATGCGTTGAGCGTGAATTTTTTCTTTCATCCAAAGTAATGTGTCGGCATGAGGGAGTCCACGTTTTTGCCACTCTATTGAATACATAAAACACTGTACACCTCCAAATATTTTTCCTTTTACGATAAGATTCATCAGCGTTTTTACTTTCAAATGAAAAACTCGTGCCAGTAAATCGTGGCGGTCTTATGATGTTTGCCCTTTGAAAAGTTCACTTGTTACTTCCTCCCACATAGGGTTGCAGGTAAAAGTGATGAATAAATCAGGTTTCCCGTAAGTACGCATGTACGTCATGGCGTCCTGAGTTTTTTCTTGCATGTATCGCGGACTTCCGGTAAAAGTGGACGGTAAAATAGTGAGCTTTCCTACGTTATTTACGTTACCATCATTTAGTATCGCATCTTTGAGGTGAATGTAGTTGTCAACTCTAAGCTTTTGCTGATTTAATTGTACGTAGCGAAGTCTTTCTGCCTCAAATTAAGCGTACATGTCTACTGCATATTGCTGAAAAAGCTCTCGTCCATGAAGAATTGCACTAAATTCTGTGCTGCGAACCATCAGACGAAAAGCATAGAATTCCATAGCTGAAATTTTTTTATTTGTTAAAACCCCAGTTTCTGGGTTTCTTTGTTTGAGACTAAAATTATATCCGTCTTGGCCTTTCCAAAAAAATAAGGGATATTGCAAAACGTCATATGATCGATGCGTTTCACATATCCTTTGTAGTGTATTATTTCGTAATTCTAAGACAATGTCACGGTGTCCTTTGCTTTCTTCTGCCATAATTATTGCAACTTCTGATGAAGATGGAATGTTGAATCGTCTGAGCTCTGTCGAATCAGCTGAGCGTCTGGAGTCAACTTCTCCATTGCCATTTTGAAATCTCTTATGTAATTATTTTTCTGATGAAGCATCTCCTGCAACTGACTAACTAATTCTGGTTTTATGTTTTCAATATTTTTACAGCGTTGCATGAGCTGTTCTTTTGTGTCACATATAAAATAAAGCTGCAAAAATTTCGGTAGTTCGTTTTCGGAGGGCTTTAAACTGCCAATTCTATGGTACACTTGCCCCTGTACTTTAAACGTTGGCATAAACCCTGCTTTTTAACCTCTTTTTCAGCACCAAAAGAAGTCATACTGAAACAGGCGTTGTAGCGCCTTAAGTTTCTCAGAAAGTGTTTTGCATCAGTCGATTCTTCGGAATACAACGCACGAAGAAATTCCGGAGGCTCAGAAACATTCGGAATATCAACTTTTCCATTGAGGCAACACAATCCTGGCGCTTCCTGCTTCCACTTAAAAGCACTGCAGTATTTGCACTGAAAAGACATTGACCCAATTTGGCATGATGGATCAGCAGAATAATTTACAGAAGCACTGTATTTAAATGCTGCATTCTCTTTTTCTTTAAACACTTTTAATCGCGCAGCTGACTTAAAAGTTCAGTCTTTTTCTAACCTTCTTCTGCGCTCATCTTCTGTTTCCTCATTAAGTGCAGTTTCTTTGTTAAGTCTGTCTTTTTAATCTTTTTCTGCGCTCATCTTCGGTTTTCTCTTTACGTGCTATTTCTTTGTTGAGTCTGTCTTTCTCCAATCTTCCTGCGCGTTCTTCTTCTGTTTCTTCTTTAAGAGCAATTTCTTTGTTAAGTCTGTCTTTCTCCAATCTTCCGGAACGTTCTTCTTTTGTTTCTTCTTTACGTGCAATTTCTTTGTTTAGTCGATTTATCTCTAATCTCCTTCTGCGCTCATCTTCTGTTTCCTCTTTACGTGCTATTTCTTTGTTGAGTCTGTCTTTCTCCAATCTTCCTGCGCGTTCTTCTTCTGTTTCTTCTTTAAGTGCAATTTCTTTGTTTAGTCGATTTATCTCTAATCTCCTTCTGCGCTCATCTTCTGTTTCCTCTTTACGTGCTATTTCTTTGTTGCGTCTGTCATTCTCCAATCTTCCTGCGCGTTCTTCTTCTGTTTCTCCTTTACGTGCAATTTCTTTGTTTAGTCGATTTATCTCTAATCTCCTTCTGCGCTCATCTTCTGTTTCTTCTTTACGCGCTATTTCTTTGTTGAGTCTGTCTTTCTCCAATCTTCCTGCGCGTTCTTCTTCTGTTTCTCCTTTACGTGCAATTTCTTTGTTTAGTCGATTTATCTCTAACCTCTTTCTGCGCTCATCTTCTGTTTCCTCTTTACGTGCTATTTCTTTGTTGCGTCTGTCTTTCTCCAATCTTCCTGCGCGTTCTTCTTCTGTTTCTTCTTTAAGTGCAATTTCTTTGTTTAGTCGATTTATCTCTCATCTCCTTCTGCGCTCATCTTTTGTTTCCTCTTTACGTGCTATTTCTTTGTTGCGTCTGTCTTTCTCCAATCTTCCTGCGCGTTCTTCTTCTGTTTCTTCTTTAAGTGCAATTTCTTTGTCAAGTCTGTCTTTCTCCAATCTTCCGGCGCGTTCTTCTTCAGTTTCTCCTTTACGTGCAATTTCTTTGTTTAGTCGATTTATCTCTAATCTCCTTCTGCGCTCATCTTCTGTTTCCTCTTTACGTGCTATTTCCTTGTTGCGTCTGTCATTCTCCAATCTTCCTGCGCGTTCTTCTTCTGTTTCTCCTTTACGTGCAATTTCTTTGTTTAGTCGATTTATCTCTAATTTCCTTCTGCGCTCATCTTCTGTTTCCTCTTTACGTGCTATTTCTTTTTTGCGTCTGTCATTCTCCAATCTTCCTGCGCGTTCTTCTTCTGTTCTCCTTTACGTGCAATTTCTTTGTTTAGTCGATTTATCTCTAATCTCCTTCTGCGCTCATCTTCTGTTTCCTCTTTACGTGCTATTTCTTTGTTGAGTCTGTCTTTCTCTAATCTTCCGGCGCGTTCTTCTTCTGTTTCTTCTTTACGTGCAATTTCTTTGTTTAGTCGATTTAACTCTAATCTCCTTCTGCGCTCATCTTCTGTTTCTTCTTTACGTGCTATTTCTTTGTTAAGTCTGTCTTTTTCTAATCTTTTTGTGCGTTCATTTTCCGTTTCTTCATTCCTTCTTTTGCGCATATTCTCTTTATGTTTTTCACGGTTTTTTCTCACACATACCTTTTTTTTCGGTGGTGGAGGCATGGTTAATTTTTTAAGTTGCAAGAAAAGCCTCTTAAAACTAAATATAAATGGATATTAACATTTCTTCAGCTATTGATATCCATGTCTCAAAAAAAAAAAAAAAGCCATTAAAGTTCGATAAATAGGCACAATAAGTTGCAAATAAATCAAGTGCTCTCTCATCTGTTTCAAACGCTAATGACGCTTTAAAATAAAACTCTGATAAAATACCCTGTAAATAACTTTCTTTTTGATGTGCGATTTCATAACAACTTACTTTCAAACACGCAAAAGAAATGCTTCTACGCAAAGCACAGCTGAAGATCAATAACTTTCTGATGACAACACATAACAGGAACTAACTAAATAGTGATCGTAATTAAATCCATTTTAACACTAACAAATAAAAGCAGAATTAAATTCAAAAGTTTATGTAGAATTTAAGTAGGACGGTTAAAAAGATCATATTCGATGACAACATATTTTGTGATTGAATCATACTAACTAATATTCATTAAAAATAAACAATGCGAAAATCTTAAAATTCTAATTTTTAGCTGCACAGAAATCGAAGAAAAAAATCAAAGTTCATGTTTATGATATATCGCATGAATAAATGATATGCTTCAATGTATGCGTTAGAATGAAGCTGTAAAATAAGAGCAACTTCGAAGTTTAACTTCTCATGGACACCAACAAAGCTTTTACTCTTCATTCATAAAAAAATAATAATAATAAGTAAAATAAAAATAAAGCGACATAAACTGAAAAAACCAAGTTAAAAGTTCATGTTTAACAGTAGAACAGTTTAAAAACAATCATATTCGAATGACAACACATAACAGGAACTAACTAAATAGTGATCGTTATTAAATCCATATCAACACTAACAAATAAAAGCAGAATTAAGTTCAAAAGTTTATGTAGAATTTAAATAGGACGGTTAAAAAGATCATATTCGATGACAACATATTATGCGATTGAATCATACTGAGTTATATACATTCAAGATAAATAAAATTATTTATATCGCGCACAGAATTTTTGTTAAGTTCTTAGTTCCACAAATACAAAAGGCTAAAATCAAACATAACAGATCACGTTCATTTCATATAACATAAACAAATGACTCTTAAATATGCATGAAAATGACTGACATTGTTACTTAATAGCACCTTCAAAATTAATTTTGTCGCAGGTACCATTAACTCTGTAAACGGAATCATCCATTTTTTATAAAAAGTCCAGAAAATGGCTGAAAAGTTCTTTAGTTATTGTCAAACTAAATAAAAGACATTTTTGCTGTAGTAAATTATTTCAAGTTAGCCTTGTAGTTGAAAAAGTATTTTCTGATGTTAGCAGACTGTCGGGTTACGCCAGCACTATACCGCATGCATCAAAGATACTTAAGCTTTGCAACCTAAACGCAACTTTTAAACCCAAAGTTCCTTTATACTAATGGAAAAACTGAAAATATTTTTTTGATGATAGCATATCGTAACTAAATCATAGTTACCAACACAATAAAGAAACGAATAGATTTGTATTTGCAGTCGGATTATTGTCAAAAATAATTGAAATTTGAACTTTTCAATTTAAAAGTAGCTGTTGTTCATCATGCGTTAAACATCTAATGAGTGCTATAAAGCATGTAATACAAAATAAATACTTGCAAGTAACCAGGAAGCATGAAGATACATTTTTAATTTGTACCAGCAAAAGGCACGACCTTTACACGTTGAAAGCAGAGCGTATCAATGAATTCATAAAATATCAGGAAAATATTTGAAAACTTAGTCTAAAAGTGATTTGAAAATGAACGTTCCATAGAGTGCATCGATTTATCAGAACATTATCAATCTATCGTGTTTACAAAAGCTACTGAAACTGGCAGAAAGCGCTGACGATATTTTAAAAAACACATGAAAAAGGGCCCCATTATTCTTTATGAATGTGTAAAAAAAAGCTTTCAAACATTTTTACATAAATAACTATGAACACGAAACAGACGATGTTTTATTCACGAGATTGTAAATGTTTTGAGAAAATAATCTTTTTGAGTATGTAAATATAATTTTAGAAACTCGAATGCGATTTACAATTTATTCGGAACTCCAGCGCTCGAATACGCTACCTTGCGGTGATTTACAAAACTGCAAATGAAGCGTTCCACGTGTGTCTGTTGACGTAAACACAGGCAGTTTGTTCTGAGTATTTATTAACGCAATCGATGTGTCTTAGTTTGCTTTCAGCTACGGAAATTAATTCGTCACTTAGTAGTATTCTCGAGCTTCTCAAAATAACGTTAGTTTTCATTATTTCCTTAATAATTGGTAAAAGCGAAAATACTGGATTAACAAACTTGGATAACGTTAATACAAGGTAAAATTTTTATTGTTTTGTATGAATTTGTAAGAATATGGGGGTTTTTTTAATCTTAAATTAATTAAACTTACCATATTTTACAGCAGCATTTAGTTGGAATGGACAGTATGCAAAATATTTTCTTGAATATATTATCATAGAACAAAATGAAAAATGTTTAACCGAGAAAGAATTTACTTTATTCCTTTTATTCTCAGCTGAAAGGTATCGCCAAATTTGTTTAGGGTTATAGTTTTGGTATTGTGCGAGCAAAGTAGCCTTGGCGAGATTTCGCGTTTTTAGTTAAACCATTTTCAATTTTTATCATGAGTGGAATAAAATGGTAGTAAGATTACAGAATTCGATAAGTAAAAAGAAATAATGGTCAATCAACTGAAAAGAAAACTACCACCATATATCCGTGAGAATTTTGTTGATGATTTGTATAACATGACACAATTAAATCGTAACTCAGAAATTAGAAAAATCGAAACAGAAAATTTTTAAATTAACCGATTCGGGAATTCGAGAGAAATAACTCAGCTACAAATGGAAAACAAGTGCTAGCCAAAGCAAAGCAAAGAAGTATCATCTTCTTTTGGTAATAATTTGTAATGTCATATTAAATTTCCTAGCATTAATTGTTATTCTTGTCAGGCCACAAGTATTATTTAGTTTTATCAAGAATTGATAAATATCGAATTCAACATCGTGAAAATGGCTGCCTAGAACTATGAACTACGTACTTTGCATTAATGTTTGACGTTTAGTAATGCTTCTTGAATTCTCATTTCTTTCTACGTGGGTCAGAATATCAAAAAGACTTTGAAAATTAATTTAAAAAGAATAAAGCGAAAAAATCATACGTACGAACAAAAATCACAACACTTTTAGCATTTTCTTCGTTACCATGTGCGTTTGTTTTAGTTTTCAATTCCGCCATTAGACAGTGACTTCAGTGCCCCCTATAGTTCGTTGGAGTTGCGAATATCCAAAATGGCAAAAACAGACGATAATTTGAAATCTTCACGCTTGTTATTCATTTTTTTCTTTCACGAAAATATCGTCTGCTATGAATTAGAAATTCAGTTTTATATTCGGAACTCCAGCGCTCGAATACGGTGTACTCCAATTTCTTCCACACTTCCGGTAGACCCGAGGGACTAGGGGGAGCAAACAATAGCGCTTATCGCAGCCGAAGAGCTCCAGTCATACCTCCTGTTGAGTTTGAGGGGCGAAAGGAGTTTGAAAATACCAAGCTGTTTTTCCTGTTCTTTTCCCATTAAGTCTCACTCTTTTAAAAGTTTCTACTATTGAAAATGAAGTTGGCGAATTCTTGGCGTCTTAAAGAGTTGCCCACTCTTAAGCAGGGGTGTGTGAAAAGAAAAGAGAGGGAAAAAAAAAGCACGTGTGTCCAGTTTCTACGATTTCATAATGACGGACGTATCATTCATTCAGTCTAACCTATTTAAGACGAAACTGTTTGAAATTTAAAACATATTTACTTGCTACCTAACCTATTTTTGTTTGAATAAAAAATTTTCGCTTAAAGAGAGGATTGTGTACCATTATCTGCTCTAAAAGTTTTTGTGTTCGAATTTCAAATAATAGTGAAAAAGAAAAAAGCTTGCTAAAGTGCTTATAAACTAAATCACAGAATGCTCGAAAACCTGCATTATTTAAAAATTTTAAAATGGCCTATCAGTCATGAAATGTTTTTGACAAAACTTTAACTTTATAACATTTAGGAGCTTTAGGGTGGGGCACAGGGTTCCGAACCCCCCTCCCGGGAATAATTTAACAATACCATTAACTTTTTTTCAATATACTAGGGAGCTCTGCCCCCCGCTCGCTAACGCTGACCAAGCCCCGAAAGTTGCTTAGCAATCGTATTTGATTCTCAACGATTTAAAACGTCAATTATAAAGAAACAGGTTAAAAATGCGTTATGAGCTCTCTTTGGAACAAAAAGCATCCCTTCCCCGGGTTTCAAAATAATTTGTACTAATTTGCAGAGCGATAAAGATTAGGAGTAGTGATGTTCCGGATATCCGTATCCGCGGATATCCAAGGGAAAGTAAAGATCCGTATCCGCTACTTTTGACGGATCTTAAACGGAACTTTTCTATACTAAAAATTCCTAAATATTTGAATAAAAAACTCTCCGTTTAAATTAGGTTTTATTCCCTTTTTAAATTATAAGGTATCATTTCAGAAGCAAATTTGTACCACCCGTTGCAAAACCGGAGATATTAATAAAAACCGACTTCACGTTTTTCAGAATTATATTAGTAAAAACTTACCCGTACGTTAAAAATATTGGCCTCAAATTGAAAGAACTAAGTTTTTCTTCATTTGATATTTGTTTGGAACTTCCAAGTTATATGCAGTAAAAGCTATAATCTTGTCAAGGAAATTTTAAATGCAATTCAAAGCCTTTATACGCGTGATAGGTAGCTATTTCATAGTTGGTAAGGAGAAAAAGTTCAATGATTTAAAATTTCTATCCGCTGTCAGTTCATATTTGTTAACAATGTGTGTTTTGACCCGCAAAATCCATCTCAATATCGGGTCGGCCCTCTAGGACATGTTTTATATTTTTAATTTTTAGTTTAACATTAGTTTCTGTTATTGATTTGGGGTTTCTGTTGTTCTTCATTTTGGTTTTTCTCGGCATTCTTCAAAAAAAAAGTGAAACTAAATTCTCTATTAACTGTTTGTAAAGGTTTTCTCGGCTCTGTTATTCTGTCGGTCGGAGTAAGTTGGGTTGGAATAGGTCAGTGCTGCATTTATGCTGAAATAAAATGCGAAAAATTATTTCTAGCCTGCCCAGTAGCAGCTTTACACTCTTGCTCCTGTATCCTACATTTACCAAGGAAGCTAGAAATAATTCTTCACATTCTATTTAGGCATTAATGCAGCGTTGACCCGTTCCTTCCAATTCTCCCTCACTTTTAACGAAGATTTCTTTAAAGAGTAAATCATAGTCTTGATTATATTTTCGCCGTAGATGACATTTTTTGAAGAAGCAGTGTTATTATTCTAACGGGAATACCTTCCGTAACAAATTAAACACTTGGATAGTTTAATTGGGTAAAACAAATTGAGATCCGTATCCGTGGATCTTGACGCTAATGATCCGGATCCGTGGATCTACTTTTTTGACGATCCGGCACTTCATTAGTTACGAGGCTCCTGCGCATTGCAAAATTGCAGTTGTATACGTTTGAAAAATCGCGTTCATAATCATGATCTCTAGTAATATATTTTGCTCCTTAGCTTGGGGCTTGAATTGAGTTGAGCCTAAGATTTTCCGTTAAAATCACAACCTTAAAATTTGGGAATGGGAATCCGAAATGAGTTAGTACGTAATTTTATGTACTTAAAAATAGTTTAATTGGCTCTAAGAGATCTTTAAAAAACATTTTAAACGGACCTCGCGGAAATAGACCGGGATCCCGCGCTCTTTTTCGTTATTCGTTACTAACAAGCTAATTTTCCGTTTGTAGCTTCATTTTGTCGAGACGCCCAACATTAGCCAGTACAAAAATTTTGTAAGTGGTAGCTAACAGGGGTATTAAGGACATAGTTTGTTCATTTGGCGGTTATCAAATATTTATATCTAACTGTGTTATTTTTTATAATTCTCATATTAATTATTTAAATTAGCCGAAAAAAAAATTGTCCTACAAAAAGCACGATTTGATCAAAGATGTCCCACTTTTGCAACATGTACTACAACAAGTTGCAACAAGACATGAAATATAATTACTAACCAGCTGAATTTTTTTTGGTCGGTTAGTTAATATTTATATAATTTAAAACACACATTTTCCCACAAATTGCGTGGTATGCTTTCCTGGTCCGACACTCCAAAGTTGAAGTACAAATCTCAAATATAAAAATAATTACTATCAAGCTGAATCTTCGTGAGTAGTTTCGTTTTAATGAGACGCCCAACAGTTTCCTTTGCAAAAATGCTCGATTGTGGCAGGTATATAATATGTTGATTTAATGATAATAAAAAATTTATTGCTAACTGGGTTTTATTTTTTAAATTCTCAAAATGATTATTGATATTAGCCGAAAAAATATTTGTCCTACAAAATTCAAGATTTTATCCCCCCCCCCTCTTTCTAACATGTATCATTAACGAGGTCATGAAATATAATTACTAACCAGCTAAATTTTATTTGATCAGTTAGTTAATATTTATGTGATTTAACACCCACATTGTCCTACAAATTGCGTGGTACGTTTTGTCGATCCTCCAATGTAATTTGAAATTCATACAACTGAAAATAGATTCATTCACTACATTTTGCTATTGGTGTTCAGTTATATTAGTACGCATGCGCACATAATTGTTTACTGTGTATTAGGTATTTCAAGTTGGAGCCGACTATAACCGTGCTAAGTTATTTTATGTTGACCACGTGTTTATCGCTCTGAAATAATTTCAATTACTTTGTGAATTGCTACAAAATAATGGAGTGTTTTTTTATGCAATATATTGTGCGACAACCCTCGCTTTTAAGAGAAACGCGAAGAAATCAAGAAATTTTCTCAAGATATTTTGCTTTCTTGTCGAAATTTTACATCAGCTCGAAAGAATCATAATCACAAATATTGTAATGTCGTACTACCGGAAAATTGGAATGACGGCATAATCGGGTATCATTTTTCTTGCTATAAAGAATTTCGAGTGAAATCAAAATATTTATATTATAAAAGATAAATCGATTGACTATTTTTTCATTTTATTTTTAAAATATATGAAAAATAATTTATTAAGTAGAATTTTTCACGCAATTATGTAAAAAAAAAAAAAAAAAAAAAAAAAAGCTGGAGTATTTTCATGATAAAATTATTGCTATTTTTTTTAAAACAATCATTTTAGTAAGTACATTATGCTTTACTTATTTTTCTAAAAAATTTGGAGTGTAATGCATATAGTACAGTAAAATTAGGCTAAAAAATGGCCAAACCCAAACATCCAAAAAAAAAAAAAAAAAACAAGTTGAAACCTGTTGCAAATTATTTCTTACCCTTCCAGCAAAAAGGGGGTAAAAAGTCCCAGCACTTAGCGCGTCGGGTTTTGGGGGAAAGAGGGGGCGAAAATCCTCTTTTTAAATAAAAATAATTTCTATTACTTAAAAAAAAAAACTTAAAATTCGCAGAAACCACACTCTATAATAGTAAAATAATAAACTCTCACAGAAAAACATTCTAGTTAACTGGAGTGCACAGACAGACGGGGGGGGGGGGTCCATGGCGCAAATTGCGTCATTGGAAATTTTAAGGCAGTTTTTTCAAAGGGTATTTCTTTCTTTTTTGAGGGCTTTTATTTTGGATGGATTCACACAGGAAAACGAAAATAACAATTATTGTAGGACTAGGGATATATACCTGTTTTCTCGTTGAACATTGTTTTATTTGGGCACGAAACACATTAGTCTATCGCGTGATATTTGTGTCCTACGGTTAATAAAAAAAAGGTCCTGTAGTATTGACAACTTTGGAGTGTCGGACCAGAAAAGCATACCACGCAATTTGTAGGACAATGTGTGTTTTAAATTATATAAACATTAACTAACTAACTAAAAAAAAAAAAAAAAATCAGCTGGTTAGTAATTATATTTCATGTCTTCGTAAATAGTACATGTTGCAAAAGTGGGACATCTTTGATCAAATCATGCATTTTGTAGGACAATTTTTTTTCGGCTAATTTAGATAATTAATATGATAATTATAAAAAAAAACACACAGTTAGTTATAAATATTTGATAACCGCCAAATGAACAAACTATGTTCTTAATACCCCTGTTAGCTACCACTTACAAAATTTTTGTACTGGCTAATGTTGGGCGTCACGACAAAATGAAGCTACTAACGGAAAATTAGCTTGTTAGTAATGAATAACGAAAAAGGACGAGGTATCCCGGTCTAGAACTTTTTTTAATAAAAAAAGTTCTTATGAAGGGGGCACTTTTTACTTTTCGGGGCCTCTCCCAAAAACTGTCTGTATCCGCCCCTGCCTTTTAATTACTGTTTTATTTTATTGTTACTGCTAATAATTAAAAAGCGGAAGTGCAGTTTAACCGAAGCGCCAAACATCGAAGCATCGGATAAAGGGTGACCGAAGCTTCGACTGCTTCTTTTCTTGAATTTTTAGCCATGAATACTTGAATTCATAATAAATGCATGCAATATGATACTGTACTACAGATATTTTAATATGTATAGTGCAGTGGTTGGAAAAACTACATTTCTTTTGTAGCGAACTACAACTACTTTGTTACAAATGTAGTTAACTACAGCTACAACTACTTTTTTTCAAAATGTAGTAACTACAAACTACTTTTGAAATGTAGTCGCTACTTCGCTACTTTCCAAAAAATAAGCAAATAAAAAGCATACACAATAGGCTGTCCCTCAAAAAATGAAAGTCAATTTTTCAAGTCGCATACACTCTTGTATTTTTCCTCTTGTGTCAAAACAATCGTGAAAAAAAGTTTCATATAATTTGCACAAGGGCAACCAGTGCCGACTTGCACCTGAAACTGTAAAACAGTACCTGTATGCTAGGCCAAATCGCAAAAAAAAAAAAAAAGTTTTTTAGAAACTTGAAATTTTTGTTGGGAAACGTTGACCCTGTACCCAACACCCCACATGTACCACAAGAACATTTATTCAAATTAAAAAACATTTAGATATGCCACACTTGACCTAAAATTTATAATTTTACTTAAAAAATTGATTTTTTTTTCAGTTATCTTTTAAAAAATTACATATAAATTTAAATAGAATATCAAGTTTAAAAATTAATAACGAACACATTCACAGATCAAATTACAAACGAATAATAAAAAAATAATATATTTTAAATGAAAAATTTAACTCAGCCTGGAAGCAAACCAGATCTTTGAGTACTATGTGGGAGACTTAAAAATTGCAGGAAAACAAACATTTCTATTTAACGCTAATTACCTACTTTTCCACTTTACTGTTTATATTTTCCAGCTTGATAATTTCGTAAAATCTTACATTTCTGAAAATATGTACAGTGAAACCTGTGTAAATTGACCACTTGCGGTGCAGTACTTTGGTGGTCAACTTAGACAGGTGGTCAACTTATAAAGGGGGTAGTGATTTTTTTTTTTTTTTGTCATTTCTTGCTCCATATATTCATTTTTTGATTGATTGACACTTACTCTTTCTGTTCAACTCACTTTCATTGTTTAGCATTACTTTGAAACAATTATTTAAAATGTTATTCAAATATTTTTAGAGATTATTTTCCCAGAATGACGTATGATGTGTCATGCAAATTTAAAATTTCAGTAAATTGATCCAAAAAAAAAAAAATCTTATTATTTATGAAAAGTTACTCATTTGATATTAATAGTTCCTAACAATTCATAGCTTCTCAAAATTACAAATTTTTCTCATATACATTTATACCCCATGATAATCTACTTTTCAACAAAATAACTCCTTATTGAAGTTGGCGCACTTATTAGACACTAGTTTTAGAAATTCCATATGTGTCAGCTAATTTTCTCTGGCTTTCTCCCTTTTCAATTAATTTTAATATTTTATACTTTTTATTGATCTCAAGCTCAACTAACTTTCTTTTTGAAGCCATTTTATGTAAAACTATAACACAAAGAGCAACAAGCTAGACTCTCATAGTTCAAAAAAGCAGTTGAAAATGAAAATGTGTGTGTGTGTCCTATCTCTTAATCACTTGCACCAGAAATACTGCAATGCAAGTAACTTGACTCTTTAGCACAATTCCATTGTTGCCACAAAATAATGCAACTTTAAAAAAATGGTTTGTATTTTTCTATTGACACATGTTTTCATTGAACAGAGAGTACAAAGGACAATCTCAAATAGATCAACAAAAGAAAATCAAGTTTGAGAAATAAAAGGGTTCTTAGTAGTTTTCCCATGTGGTTAAACTCAAAAGGAGGTTTAGTTATGCTGCTGTTTCATTTAGTTAGTAAAATGCTGTTCTGGTATCAAAAATATTCTTGGAAAGCTATAAAAGAAATAATAAAATAAAATAATTTGCTAAGTAAAATTTTAAAAACTAAACCAAGTGGTCAACTTACAAAGGGTTTTTTACAGTACTCCAAACCAAATTTGGTGTTCATTAGTGGTCAAGATAGACAGGTGGTCAAGTTACAGAGGTTTTCCTTCATTATATAAGATAGGACTAATTCCGTTCCTGACAAAAGCGGTCAACATAGACAGGTGGTCAACTTACAAAGGTGGTCAACTTTACAGGTTTTACTGTATCAAAAACTTAATTTTTTGAAGAAAATTATAAATGTTAGGCACGTGTGGGATTTCTAAATGGTTTTTAATTTGAATAAATGTTTTTGTGGTGCATATGTGGGTATAGGAGGAACGTTTTATCAACAGAAATTTTGAGTTTCTAAAAAAACATTTTATTTCAATTTGGCCTAGCATTACACAAATGCTGATTCACACTTTCAGACATAATCGGCACTTGCTGCCGTTGTGCAAATTATATGATTTTTTACTTTCTTCTATATCTAATACAGTAGACTCCCGATTATCCGCGAGCGGTTTACCCGCGGGGCGGATTATCCGCGAATCAATCAACAATCACGAACATGTATTTTCGCAGTAAAAAGCGAATACCAGTGGCTGTTTTTTTTTTTTTTTTTTTGAAAAATTGTAAATTTACACTCAGTTGTTTTTGCTTGATTGATTGATTTGATTTAATTTTATTATTATTATTATTTTTATTATTTTTGTGCGTTCTTCATCGTACATACACTTGTTTGTTATTGATGTTAAGTTCGGTTGTGCAAAAATACAAAACATTTGTACTGTACTTTATATATATTTTCACTGTTTACAGAAAGTGTTATGCATCAATACAGTTAAGAATTTGAGATAGGACAATTTTTACCTGATTTGTCCCCCATTTTAGTCTTTTTGCGGTTATCCGCGATTTTTATTATCCGCGGCACTTGTGCCACCCAATTCCGCGGATAATCGGGAGTTTACTGTATATAGAAGAAAGTATTGGATTCGTGCAAATTTTCGAATTTCGAATTTTGACGGATTCGAACGTTTTGAGGTGTACTGAGTCCATTTCGACTATTTTTGGAAAATGTCTGTCTGTCTGTGTGTATGTGTGTGTGTGTGTCACGTCTGTGTGTGACCAGTTTTTTGTGGCCGCTCTACAATCACCCGTTCTTTTTTTCCATTGTGAGTGCCCTATCTCAAGAAGTAATGCTACGTTCTGGTTGAAATTTGGAATATATGTGAATCCATATGTAAACCGGCTTTGGTTCAATTTTGACGCCAATCGCTCCAAGAGGTGTTGATTTTTTTTTTTTTTTTTTTTTTTTTTGCGAATAAAAATAGCTTTATAATTGCAACAATAAGAAAGATAAATCGTAATAGACTGTCGTCTGCGTATTTCTCGTGATTTTAATTGTATGGAAATGATCGGAAAAATTATCTCAATGATTTAAAATTTTTAACTGTTGCCATCCTGTGTTTGTTAACAAATAAATGTTTGTAATTCAAGAAAGGCTTTTAAAATAACTTTCAATTTTCGCTCTTTGCTTTGCTTTTGCAAGAATTCAGACATTGGAATGGTCGTCAACTTTTTGCATGTGTAATTTTGTTTTTGTTGGGAATATTGCTTCCTCATCAAGCATGGGGAGGGATCAGAAAAAAAAAGAAAAATATAGAAGAAAGTTTCGTGATGGCCACAACATACTAGTAATTGTATGGAAATGATCGGAAATATTATCTCAATGATTTAAAATTTTTAACTGTTGCCATCTTATGTTTGTTAACAAATAAAATATTTGTAATTAATTCAAGCAAGGCTTTTAAAATAACTTTCAATTTTCGCTCTTTGCTTTGCTTTTGCAATAATTCAGACATTGGGATGGTCGTCAAGTTTTTGCATGTGTAATTTTGTTTTTGTTGGAAATATTGCTTCCTCATCAAGCATGGGGAGGGATCAGAAAAAAAAAATGTATATATATAGAAGAAAGTTTCGTAATGGCCACAACATACTAGTTTTTTTTATATATAAAAGGATAAAATATAAGAGAGTGTGCGACTTGAAAAATCAACTTTCGATTTTTTTTTGGGGGGGGGGGATCCTGATACATACACACACACACACACACCGTAAGAGAATTGAACAAAAAAGATTAATAAATTAGCTCATCAGAAGACATTAAGAAAAATGTCCGTTATCATACTCTCACACACTGTAATGCTCGTATTTATTGTAAGTCCTCCAGAACAGTTCAATTTCATCCTTTTCTATGACATTTTAAGTAGCTTCTTTTTATTTGGTGAATACTGTCAAAAATTTAAGCCTCGCTAAAATATTTTTGTTTTTTAATCTTCGGTCAGTTCATATAAAATTCACCCAATTTTCAACTCACGAAATCACCAATATCTTTATTTTCGCGAAAATAAGTGCTTTTTGCAATATGAATATTGGTGAAATATGAAACTTACAACGGCAAAAAAAAACTAATGGCGTCAAACAGATAGAACGTATGGCGTCAAAATGAAATGCCTGAGGTCAGCTCGTATTTTTATGAGTCTTATTTCTCATTGCATCCGCTGATGTACTTGTGTAAAATTTGAGCCAATCAAATATCGTTTGAACCTTTTTTCTTTTTTTTTTTTCAGTTTATTTAAAAGTAGTTTCCAGAAATCGCTACAAACTACTATTTTTTTGTAGTTAACTACTCACTACACTACTTTTTTAAAAAAGTAGTGCGCTACACCACAAACTACTCAAAAATGTAGCTACTACAGTAGCGTCGCTACTTCCAACCACTGGTATAGTGTCACAAAACATTTCCTGCTTACTGTCTTATTTTTAAACTAATTTCACTAAATCTTAACATTATACTTAATTTGAAATTTTTGAAGTCAAATTAAAATTGTTCTAGTTATGTACATATATTTTTTCTTACTTTACTTATCTTTCAGAAAAAATTCTTTAAGTAAGAGAGTTAACGCATTTACTTTGGATCTAGCCCCGCCCCGCTTAATTGAATATCGTCGGTTCCAAGAAATATTATTCGATAAAGCGGGTTATTTTAATATGCGGGAAAATTTTATTTAGCTTTCTAATTTGACAACATTTGTCTTAAAACATTATACTAATAATAAATAGATCGCTGCATAAAGAAATGTTATTGCTAAAATGTTTTTGAAATAAGCTAAATTTAACAGGAAAATAGTTCAACAATTAGTACAATACATTACAAGTACGCATAGAAATTATAAAAAGTAACCTACAGCTTGAGTTATGAAATCTTTGTTTTGGCACCTTTTTTCAGTACGTTATTTTTTGAAAAATTCCATAAATTGCTTGTACTCAAGATCTTTTTGGGAACACTTTTCTGACTTCCTTTTTTCCCTTCTCGTCTACCGTATCTTACATTTAATACTTATTAATTCCTCATCATCGCCTAAAGTGCGTATATTCATTTGCGTTATTTAATTTCATTATCGACTGCTTTTTTTTTTTTTTTTCTGTAATGACAAAGACAAAAGAAATTTTTAAATTTCTTTCACTGTTCTTTTAAAAACATTGAAAACGTTTTCATGGACTATGGATGTTGATTTTCACGCCTTCAACGACAATCAATGTTCTTGCTTAATTTCTTTCTAATTTATTCAAAATTTTTCCCAACAAAATTATTTGCTAAAGCTGATTAATATTATTCGATTGTCCGGGGAAATTGTTGCATTAAGCGAGGATATTTAACATTGCGTCTGCGTGGAAATATTCAGTTCCAGGAGATTTTGTACGTAAACGCGGGGTATTTGCATATCCGTTACCCGATGAAGCGGAGCTGACGTATTTATTTCGTAATAAAAAATATAAAAAAAAATCACAAATAGCTATTTTCTTTAAAGTGATAAAACGTGGATGTGCAAAGAATAGTCTATTTCTTCATATTTTGCTTTATAAAATATAAATAATAAAATTCATTTTCAATTAACTATTTTTTTGCTTAATTCGTAGGATGTTTTATAATCCAGGACTATTTTTAATAATCTTGAACAATCTCTACGGGAAAATATTTTATGGAAGAAGCCGAAAAAAGTCCCCCCCCCCCCATTTTTTTACTTAAAAGAAAAAAGTTCTCTTGAGACTCTTTTTAAAAATGTTTTAAAAGATTATCCTTATCTCCCCTTATCCTTACAGCCAAATAATCTATTTTAAAATAAGCAAATGCTACGTACTTATTTACTTCGAATATAGAGGTTAAACTTATCTTTCTCCAAAAACGTTCAAGTTAAAAGAATATGCAATTAATTTCTGGACAATTTCTGGTTCCAAGTGTTCAATACTTACAATCAATTTAACTAAATGTACTTATCTACTTTATTTCATTGTATGGCATAATTGCGTAAACTAAAAAGACACTATTTTATATAATTACAATTGTAAAATGAAACTCACAACATAAATCTTTATTTATTTCAACATAATATATCTGCTGAAGCGGCAGAATCACTTCTCATGATTCGGCCAGGACGATGCTGTGGTGAAATAGCCGAAACTTCGTACCATGTCTATTTATAGTAATAATTATTTTTCATTGTTTTTGCCAACCGGAATTAGTATGCGAGCATTATGACATAGAAAGTACGCTAAGAAATCGTCTTAAAGTTCTGTATCGGAAAATAATTTTAGCGAGAAAGACTATTGAAAGTTGAGAAAATGATCGCATGAAAGCACCCTATTATTTACGGCTAGCTTCACACTTATAAGACACCTTCCAAGAATTTTCCGGAGAACCGGACGCTCTTTCGAAAGGAGTGCAACAATTTGGCGTGTTATCTTTCCCTTGGTGATATCTTTCCCTTGGCGAATGCTTTCCGCGGGGATTTACAATTGAATCGTTTATTTCAGAAACCACCTAAGTGCGCTTTATTCAACTTTCGGAAAACTAAAAAAAACTGTTTTGCAGCTTAAGTATAGGTCTATTCTCATTCATATATTTTTTTACGAAATCAAAAACGTTCTATTGGGATAATCTATTTTTAATTTTTTTTTTTCATTAAAGTTTTTGAGTTATAATTTTTTGAAAAAATTGCACTTAGGTGGTTTCTGCAATAAATGAGTGTATCCAAAGTGATTTTTTAAAATTTATTATTGAAATTAAGTCAAACCATTAATTTTTATTTGTTTTGGTATTAAAGGTAAGTAACAGACACACTTAAGTATAAAAAAGAGTTTTTTTACTAGGCCTAAATCGAAAGATACAAGTAGACTACACGCTACAATATGTTTATATACAAAGATCTGGCCTTATTCACTTATTCAGCTTCTGGCAAGTCTTCTGGTAACTCCTTGTCAGTTGTTGGCCATTGGATGATAGTGTCATAGAAGGCTTCATATCCAACAGTGTATTCCATCAACTTTTTTATATCGTCTATCTTTTTTTTGTTGATTGGGACCTAAATCCAAAAATATCACTTTGCAAAACCCGATAAATTTTAAAATTTGTTATAGCCTACAAAAACGTTTAGCTAAAAGTAAAATATAAACGTTTAAAATAACCTTGGTAAAATAAAAGTAAACATACCTTCCCCAAAGGATAAGCTTTCTCTGTTTGTAGTTCCGGAGGGCTGGCAGTTTTTAGCAATGTGAAGGTAGATGTTGTTATTCCTCCAATGAATTCGCTTGCGACCACTTTTCCCGGAGTATCCTTGTTGTAGAAAAACTGCTTTTACTTGGACACTTTGAATGGCTGCTTATTTTCTTTGGGTACTTTCCTGCCTGATGTTTCGTCTGAATTTGGCATTTTCTTATATGATTTGGGCGACCACTTTTTGAAACTGAGAACATCGTCTGATTTAAGGTGATATACACTAAATCGGCCAGACTTACTAGCTTTTAACATTAGCTCTGCATATTCATCAAGCGTATAAATCCTGTCCATCTTTCTCAAAAGACGCTTTATACTTCCAAAATCTCGGTCACATGGGGAAAATGAGTGGCCTCGTACAGGGTAGTAGTGAGTTATGGTTTTAAACCGACCTGAGTCACAGAGGTTTAGTAAAAAACGCACAACTGTGTGATTCTTATTTTGGCCTGATGGTCCATCACAAAACAGTGTGAGATGCTTCACATTAACTGGAATGTCATTGAAATAGTTCAGTAGCATTGAACATACTTCGTCTGGGCCTTTGTTTGCTTCGCCCTCATGATAAACATACAGTTTGGAAGAATTAGTTTTCAAATCGTGTAACGAAAACACATTTACCCAGAGCTGCCTCATATAAAAAACCTCCTGTACAGGTATGTGCGGCAAGGGTAAGTTTTGCATATAGTCGAAGGCTAGTGCGACCGTGTTGTCATCTTTGTTTTTGCTTGCCTCATCCATAGCTTTGTAAAACTTTTTTGCTCGCCTTAAGTGTATCATTTTCTCAGCAGCTACATTCTTTTAGCATTGTCACTCAAACCCTTGTCTTTCAGTTTGGCCGACAGTCTTTCGCAAGTTGAACACACATCAACTTGGGGTCTTCCAAAACAGTAAGCAAAGTTCTCTTTAAAGTATTTGTTGTAGAAACTATATTTTACTTTATTTTTTAGATCAGGGTTGTCTAAAATAAACATTGCATGCATTTTTGTAACATCAAGCCTAGCGTCAAGATATTTTTTAGGTTTTCCCCCATAATGGGTTTCCTTGACATCAAACTTCTCAATGTGCTGCTGTATTCTCACACAAACGTTACCTGGAAGAGCGTTTCCACTTCTAGATTTTCCCCTCATATCTACAGGGTTTTTGTGAAGGGCAGAACATTTATTTATTCTTTTGATTCTATTGTCAGAAATTCCAAACACTTTCAAGAAAACACCTCTACAAACTTGAGTAAGAACACCATTTATTTTCAAGTTATACTTGTATGAATGGGATTTTTTGTTTGGGAAGTCATCAGTAGTCACGTCAGGGTTTTCTTGAGCTTGCTCATTATTTACATTAGACCTGCGGTTTTTGCGTCTACGTTTCACAGGCATAACCTCTACTAAAGCTTGGAGGTACGTGTCTTGGGTGTTTTTATTTTCCAAAGAGTAAAATGTTTCCCATAGTTCTCTGTTTATTTCATCCGTAAGTTTCAAATAACATTTCAAATTGCACTTACAGTTAACATCATTCAGCGGGGCTTTGCTGGGAACTTCTTTTCCTTTGTACGAGACGTACTGCAGTCCTTTGAGCCTAGCATTCCGAATAATGTTCCGTTTGTATTTTTCTTCTTGCACAACTCCACGCCTACGCTTGAGATTAGGTTCATCATCTGAACTATCCGACATGGCTTAAGAACTATATAATGTAATGATAAACAACAAAATAACACCTATATTTCACCGAAAACTCACGAAAACTAAACTAACTACTCAGTGTTAGGTAACCAATGAATCATACAAAACAGCGAGACACAATAATGCTGACGTCAACAAGGCCGCCAACCGTCACGAGTGAAATTTACCGCAGAAAGAACCTAAGCGACGGCGCTTGGGTTCTTTCTGGAATAAACGGATTATTTTCAAGGCTGCCAAATAGCATTGCTGACATGGAACATAGGTTATTTCTGCACTAAAAGATGTAATTACCTTTAAATTGTACAGTACCATCAAAAACACATTTTTTAATATTTTGTCGCTTAGGTGGTTTCTGAAATAAACGATTCAATTGTTTTCGTGACCAGTAATGGCGGACATACGGATTTGTACTGAACCTGCTTTTTAAGTTTCTTTCCCTGCACAAAGGAAGTTCCATACAATAGTTGCTCTGACAGCTCACCTGTCATCCTTATCAGCAAGGGGAAGAGTTTGGATGTAGCCCTCGAATACGATACCTTGCGGTGATTTACAAAACTGCAAATGAAACTAAAACATTGCCACGTTGCGTTCCACGTGTGTCTGTTGACGTAAACACAGGCAGTTTGTTCTGAGTATTTATTAACGCAATTGATGTGTCTTAGTTTGCTTTCAGCTACAGAAATTAATTCGTCCCTTAGTAGTATTCTCGAGCTTCTCAAAATAATGTTAGTTTTCATTATTTCCTTAATAATTGGTGAAAGCGAAAATTCTGGATTAACAAACTTGGATAACGTTATACAAGGTAAAAAAAAATTTATTGTTTTGTATGAATTTGTAAGAATATGGGGTTTTTTTTAATCTTAAATTAATTAAACTTACCATATTTTACAGCAGCATTTAGTTGGAATGGACAGTATGCAAAATATTTTCTTGAATATATTATCGTAGAACAAAATGAATAACCGAGAAAGAATTTACTTTATTCCTTTTATTCTCAGCTGAAAGGTTTCGCCAAATTTGTTTAGGAATATAGTTTTAGTATTGTGCGAGCAAAGTAGCCTTGGCGAGATTTCGCGTTTTTAATTAAACCATTTTTAATTTTTATCATGAGTGGAATAAAATGGTAGTAAGATTACAGAATTCGATAAGTGAAAAGAAATAATGGTCAATCAACTGAAAAGAAAACTACCACCATATATCCGTGACAATTTTGTTGATGATTTGTATAACATGACACAATTAAATCGTAACTCAGAAATTAGAAAAATCGAAACAGAAAATTTTTAAATTAACCGATTCGGGAATTCGAGAGAAATAACTCAGCTACAAATGGAAAACAATAAGCGCTAACCAAGCAAGGCAAAAAAGTATCATCTTCTTTCGATAACAATTTGTAATGTCATATTGAATTTTCTAGCATTAATTGTTATTCTTGTCAGGCCACAATTATTATTTAGTTTTATCAAGAATTGATAAATATCGAATTCAGCATCGTGGAAATAGCTGCTTAGAACTACGAACTACGTAGTTTGCATTAATCTTTGACGTTTAGTAATGCTTCTTGAATTCTCATTTCTTTCTACGTGGGCCAGAATATCCACAAGACTTTGAAAATTAATTTAAAAAGAATAAAGCGAAAAAATCATACGTACGAACAAAAATCACAACACTTTTAGCATTTTCTTCGTTACCAGTGCGTTTGTTTTAGTTTTTAAGTCCGCCATTAGACAGTGACTTCAGTGCCCCCTATAGTTCGTTGGAGTTGCGAATTTAATTTCATTTCCGTGACCAGAAACCGCAGACGATAATTTAATTTTATGCATAATTCTTACGGAATCGATTCTGTAACAGATAAGCGTCTGTAGCGAATTCCAAAATATAAAAATGTGCGTTTAAAATTTATTTTTTTCAATTATTTTAGTGTCGTACACATTAGTGTTTTATGTAATAGAGAATTTGGAATGTTTTTAATTGCCTTGACCTAAAGGAAATCCAAGGTTAACATAAAAGAATCTCCCGGTTTTAGAAATTTATATTTCATTAACTATTACACTTACAGTGGCTCCCAAAAGTCTTCGTACACCTACGACTTTCAACGAAATAGGCCCCAATTCATTGGTTAGAATTAATATTTCGGAATGGGTATTTAATTATAAGATCTATGATCAATTTTTAACAAAACTACATGAAAAGTTTTTTAAAAATATTAAAACTTAATTTTTTAAAAATCAAAAACCAAAAAGTGCCGGAAATTTCATCTCACAAAAGTCTTCGTACACTTTATAAAATGTCTATATCTTATTGAATAATCTAACTTTTTATTAAGTTATTAATTAGTAGAATATCATACAGTATTCATAACACCTTTTAAACGTCTGGGAATAGATTTGATTCTTTTTCTTTCTTTTTTTTTTGCGTAATTTCTGAGTAAGTGTTCAACCACACTCCGAGTCTTACTGTTTCTAGCTCTATTTTCGTTTTAAAGCCCTATTTTCGTAATCTAGCCTCCAGATATCTCTAAATACGTTACATTAAGTTAAAATCTGGAGATTGAGGGGGTATTTTCTAAACTTTAGGACAATTTTCGAGGCACTAGACGCAAACGTTGAAAACCGTGTGCTTCTTATCGTTATCTTGATAAAAAACAAAGTTGTTTCCAATAACCAAATTTTTGGCTAAGAGTTCGAAATTGGTTTTTAAAATATTTAAATTAACAGCATGATTCATTATTTCATCAAAAAATTACAAACTACCAAGTCCTGATGCTGATATGCACCCTCACACTAGAAAACCTCCACCGTCCTGATTAACTGATCCAACTAAGTTCTGAAGATTAAGTTCCTAATTTTTTCTTCTACATATTGTTATACAACAATTTAACCAAAAATGTTAAATTTATTTTTATCTGTAAGTAAGACGTGATTCTAAAACGTTTTTAGTTTATTTATCATTGATTTTGCGGCGAAAAGTGTAAGCTTTCTGTTTTTCGAACGACCAAGAAAATTTCTGCGGGAAGAGGTCCCATTTAACCCAGCTAATCAGAGAACTTGGCGAACAATTTTAGGTAAAAATTAAATATAAAATGTTTCATTTAACTCTGCAGAAACTTTTACAGCACTCAAATGTGTATTTTTCATAATTTTTTTAACTTTAAATCTCCGATCACGTTTTGTCAACTTTGCCGGTTGACCTTTTCTTACCTTGTTTTCGGTCCTATTCCTTCTTTTAAAGCATTTTATCAAGCACTTTACTGTACAAACAAATAAATTAACTAATTTAGAGACCTTTCAAACCAATTTACCACTACTGTGGGGAAAAAAAATTCAAATTTTGAATGGTGTTTGTGGGATTACGAATACCAGCCATTTTACAGTAATAAGCACAATATTAAGGAATAAATAAACAAAAAATTAAAGCCAAATGACTCTTAAGGGTCAACACAATGCAAAAATATTAATAAAATGGCATATGATAATTTTAATCATGAATTTATTCGAAAATATTTGAGTGTACGATGACTTTTGTGGCGTGTTATTTCTCTGTCTCTTCGTTTTCTGACCCATTTCAAAAAGAAGATCCGTCAATATTTTGAAAAAACCAATGGGTTCTATTTAGAATGACATAGGAATGATGTGAAAAAATGTTGAAGTTCATATTCGAATTCAGTTTCGAGTTATATTGATTTTTCTAAAAAATTTCAAAGTGTACGAACACTTTTGGGAGTCACTGTAGATGCATAAATGATACATAAAAATAAAGATAAACTGTGAGATTTTTTTTTCACTCACAAATGTTCAATGTGTGCGCCATTCGTAACGCGACACACGTCCATATCATACATTTTTTAATGTTTCACTGTCAATTTTTCGTAATGCGGCGATTTCAGTTAGCAGATCCTTCATATACATATACGATCTTTCAATTCTTGCAATGTTGTATGCAGTGGTGGTGTATAAACAGTCTTTGAAGAAACTTCATTGCCAATCCTAATACAGTAGTTAATATACGTGTAAGAACTGTTGCAACTAACTGTTGGTGTAGACGGTATGCGCGTCATAGAGATCCAGACAGAGAGACTTTCTGCTTTAATATTTAAAAGAAAAGAAAAGAAAAGAAGAAAGATAAAGAAATAAAAAACATAAAGATAAAGAAATATAATTTGCAGAACAAATTCTTCCCCATTTTATCAAACTTATGTGAAAAAGGGCTTAAAATTTTAATAGAAAATTAATAAAATCGAATTTTCGAAAAATCGCTTCGAGGTGCACCCCCCCCCCCCCTACTTCAAACTAAATGTGTGTCAAATTTCATGAAAATCGGCTGAACGGTCTAGGCGCTATGCGACTCACAGAGATCGAAACATCCATACAGAGAGACTTTCAGGTTTATTATTTAAAAAGAAAAGAAAAGAAGAAAGATAAAGAAGTAAAGAAAAGAAAGAGTAATTTTCAGAACAAATTCTTCCCCATTTTATTAAATTTCTGTGAAAATGGGCTTAAAATTGGAATAGAAAAGGAACAAAATCGAATTTTCGAAAAATCGCTTTGAGGTGCACACCCTCATGCTACAAACTAACTTTGTGCCAAATTTCATGAAAATCGGCCGAACGGCGCTATGCGCGTCACAGATATCCTACAGACATCCAGACATCCAGACATCCTCCGGACAGAGAGACTTTCAGCTTTATTATTAGTAAAGAAGAAAAGAAAAGAAGAAAGATAAAGAAGTAAAGAAAAGAAAGGTAATTTTCAGAACAAATTCTTTCCCATTTTATTAAATTTCTGTGAAAAATGGGCTTAAAATTGGAATAGAAAAAGAACAAAATCGAATTTTCAAAAAATCGCTTCGAGGTGCACACCCCCGTGCTACATACTAACTTTGTGCCAAATTTCCTGAAAATCGGCCGAACGGTCTAGGCGCTATGCGCGTCACAGACATCCTACAGACATCCAGACATCCAGACATCCTCCGGACAGAGAGACTTTCAGCTTTATTATTAGTAAAGAAGATAAAGATAAAGAAGATAAAGATAAAGATTCTTTCCCATTTTATTAAATTTCTGTGCAAAATGGGCTTAAAATTGGAATAGAAAAAGAACAAAATCGAATTTCCGAAAAATCGCTTCGAGGTGCACACCCCACACTACATACTAACTTTGTGCCAAATTTCATGAAAATCGGCCGAACGGTCTAGGCGCTATGCGCGTCACAGACATCCTACAGGCATCCAGACATCCTACAGACATCCAGACATCCAGACATCCTCCGGACAGAGAGACTTTCAGCTTTATTATTAGTTAAGAAGATAAATGGGACAAAAAGGTAAGTACAGAAAGTATGAAATTTTATATTATTAAATGGATTTTTGAAGCATAAAAATGCATTTTCTTAAAAAATAAAACAACGTTAAAAACACAAATGTGCAGGAACACTGCAGACACGTGTTTTCACATTACAAGAAATGCTTTTTTTCAATGCACAAAATTTGAGCTTATGGATTTAAAGACAACCGAAAAAAATCGGATTTTTTTACATTCATTAGCTCACATTTTATGCACTGAAAAAGATGTTCCTTGTAATGCAGAAACACGTGTCTGCAATGCTCCCTCACATTTGTGCTTTTAACGTTGTTCCGTTTGCTTTTAAAAATTATTTACAAATGGCGAACTGGAAGTATAGATTGATATAATTTGTTTTAATTCTAACCTGATTAATCCTACCTTTTATGTATGTGTTTATTTTTAATTTAAAAAATACCTTATTTGTAAAATTATTGACACAAACAAAATCTTTTCAACAAGGGGCCATTCATTAATTACGTAAGAGTCCCGAGGGGGGGGGGGGGGGTTGGAAAAATCTCTACATACCCTTACTTGGAGGAGGGGTCAGATCCATTCTTACGTAATATTTTCCATGTCGATATTTTATATTAGAAATAGCGCAGCCAAGTGGTTTCGCAGGGATCCTATTTCATTTGCTTCTGAAAGGTAAAAAACGTATTAGAATGAGCTGTTTCTTACTTGTTTTTCAAAGAATGAATACTAGTGTAAAATATAATAAAATAATCGCACTGTGAATGGCGTGTCTTATTTTTTATTAAAATCGCATTATTTTCAAAAAGTATTTGTCACTCAGTCTAGATTCCTTTTAGTAAATATTTCTTTGCACCAAAAAGGTTTTTAAAAAATAGATAAAAAAGTGAATTAAATAACGATTTTAGTGATATAAGAATCGTTATTTTATTATTTTGAAAAACGAAATGGAATTGTACGTAAGATAAGAGGGGGAGTGAAAATTTTACGTACCCTTACATGGGGGGGGGGTCAAAAATGGCCAAAATCATCCTTACGTAATTAATGAATGGCCCCTAATGCATAATTAAATTTCAGCTGGAATTTTTTTTAAAAATCTATTATTTGGGACATGGAGGTCTATACTACTATTCCAATGAGCTCAAAATTCGTCACGTGTTTGTCGGTGGTTCTTCTTAAAACATAATTGGAACTCGGTACTCGGTAACTTGGTACTCGGCTACTCGGCCAAAGTGATACTCGGTACGTCTCTAGTACCAGTAATCATTAAGAGAATCTAAATTGAGTTATTTTTCTCCATAAAGTATTGCTTTTATATTCCAACTTGTAGTCCATGTTATCGTTCACAGAATTCAGGCGGTTCTGTTGGTGGGATACGGCGATACGTGATTGAGATTTCCTTTTTTTTTTTTTTTTTTTTTTGTACTTCAGCACCTTATAGCTATTGAATGTCAGGACAAAGTGCTTTTTTTGACATCCCTATACTTATATCTCTCATAAGCTCGACTAAAGTTGCTTCTCATCTTTTCTTCTTTTTTTTTCCCTATATCTTTTCCCCTTTTAGTAACTTTCATAAACGTCTCAAAGCTTCATAATCCTCTTATGACCAAAAAAAATTTCATATTACTGAAGTGTTATCAATTTTTTGCGAAAACTCTTATTTAAAGTCCTTTATTACGAAAAATATATGTCATTTTCGCTTCAATTCGCTTCCGTGACGCTTCATATATTTCATTAAAAATAATACCCTAAAATATTAATGAACACAAATTTTCTGCTTAACAAATTACAAACTTATGTGTGATTTCTCAAGCCAAAAATTTCGTCATTACCCTTTAAAATTATTACTTTTTAATGAAATATATAACGTTCGGGACAAATGGTTGACTTTTTTGTGGAAAGGCCCTTAAAGTGCATTTGGGCGATTCTCGAAAAAAATGTCCTGTGCTTAAAGCCAAGTTTTATATTTAATTCAAGTAACTATTAATTAAATATGGGATTAACTGTTATGCTTTGATAGCATATTAAAGCATGTATTATTCCCCAACAGCATTATTTTTTTAAGGCTTTTGTTAGCTGGAAAAAATTAAAAACTTAGCGTTACGCACGGGACATTTTTTCGAGAATCGCCCATTTATGTCCCATGCTCTTAGAACTCACTTTGCGCACACATTTTTAAGTTTCCTACGGTACAAAATACTTTTTATATGCTGTACTTATTTCGATATTTTAGCTTCTTCTGTTCGGAGTTAGTATATTCAATATTCTTCATCAGTTCTCATATACAGGCGTCCCACGCATAACACGGTACTTCTACAACACGGTTTCAATATTACACGCTACCAAATTTGCGATTATTATAACACGGTTTCGATATTACACGTTACGAAACTTGAATTCATAACTACACGGTTTTGATGTACAGTCGAGTCCCGACTTACGCGAGGGATGCGTTCCAAGACTCCTCGCGTAAGTCGAAATTTCGCGTTGTGAAAAAATATATGTACATAAATCTTTTAGAACCGTATCGAATTCCTTTAGACACTTGTAAACACCCCTCAAACTGCTTTAAAGCATTCCTCAACAATACATTACAGTTTCTTACATAAAGAACAGAACTTTTACTGTATTTAAAAAATAAAAAGGGTTTTATTCAACATGAAATACTTTAAAATGCACAAAATGAATGATCAATGGGAGGGAAAGACATAAAATAAAACAGCACGGGTACGCACAGTATGTAGTAATAATAAAATGATGAACTATAATAGTACTGTACACTGTACAGTAGATACAGTAACATATTTATGAGTTAAAAAAAAGATAATGATAATTTATGCTCTATAATCATTTGTGACTCAATTTGTGACAACAGCCCCTCTTCCTGATCTCTTTAATCCATAATGCAAGAGCAGCTTCTATTTTCATTTTATTTACTTTGCTAGACTGATCTGCAAGCTTATATATTGAAACTAAGTTCTGAACTTTTACGGATATTGTTTTGTTTTGACTTTTAATTGTATGCATGGAAGATCCACTCATATTTATTGTTGCGCTACCATCGGCGTTTTGTAGTTGTTCAAGCATCTCGAGAATCTTAGCCCTTTTTTTTTTAAATCAGAAACTTTTTTTTTCTTCCCATCTTCACAAAGTGTAGATAAAGGTGCCACTAAGGAACCAATATATTTCATCAACTTTAATAATTAGAATGAAAAAAATAAATGAAAGATGCTGAGTGGTTATTTGATGCACTAACAACACGATGCGTAGACTAGTTTGATGTGGGAACTTTCGCTTTCAGTGATGCTTAAAGGGATGTAATAACATTCACGAAATCAATATTAAGTAGCGAATAACGAAACCGATACTTCCTTCTAAAATTTCGTGTTGTGGACGAAAAAATCGCGTTGGCTCTAAAATTTGTAATTTGGGAAAAAATTCGCGTTATAGCCACTTCGCGCAAGTCGAATCGCTTTGTAGCGGGAGTGAACTGTAACACGAATTTTAAAAGAAAGAATTCAATTTCTGTTCAATACACTGTTAAAAAATATATGATAACAACCGTAATACGTTTTTACTTTGTTTTTATGAAACTTTTATGAAAAGTTGTCTGTTTTAGGCTCAAAAGTTTGGTTACACTAACTTTTAACTTTTAAATACGTGCTTTATTTTTCTCATCACTATTCTAAAAGCAAAAAGATGAATATTATTTTGTTTCCAATGCATTGTAAGAAAATAACAAGCTAAATTTGGCAAACGATAAATAAATAATAGTCGAAACAAAATATGAAAAAAAAAAAATGAATAATTCTATTTATTTTATTTTATATTTTGTTTTGTGTTTGTTGCTCAGACGAACTTTATTGCTATAGAAATACTCAGATTTTTTTTCTTATTAGAATGCGTTTTGTTCTTAGTTATGAAAGTTGGTCAAGTTTTTTCTTGTTTGAAGTATTGAAAATATTTAAGTTTCATCGTTTACAATAACTCTTATTTTTAAATCAGTGGGTCTTTGTATGTTCTGGTTGCCAGTTTTCGTTTGTATGTTCTATTGAGCCGAAATTTCAGCTATTATAAAATTTGCACCTTATGACTTGGTTTCGATATAACACGGTACATATTCCTTGATTTACATTATTTCAAGGTATCGTATAACACGGTTTCGATATAACACAGAACATGGTTTCGATACAACACGGTACACATTGACGTAATTTATGATATGTACATGATTAATTAGGTTAAAAAATAAGTAAAATAACTATTTATAAAAAAGTCTCGTATTGTAGGGTTTCGATACTACACGGAACGAATTGTGAAACGTGTTATACGGGGACACCTGTTTAGACTCATTTACTAAAATTTCGATCTATTTCTCATCATTTAAAACATTATATTCATTTTATTGTTACATATTAATAAGGTTCTATTGCGGAACATGTCCCGATAAGCTTCTTTTCTGACAATTATTTATGAGTTTTTGTCCTGATGCCACAAAAGTCCGTAACTCTAACTATATGTATTTTTAATACACAATAAAAATAAATTTAATGTATTTTGTGCGTTATAAACATACATACTTATGTATTATAAACATTTATTCCTTTACATTTTTTTCATAAAAATACAGGGACCTAAAAGCAATTTTATTACACTTTGTCTTCTTAAAGTTTAGAAAGCACTTGAAAACTGAATTTCTACCTCAAACTAAATTTGTAAAAACGTTTTGTTAAATTTTTTCGGTATTATTACCGAAGGTAAACACGTTTTAATGCATTTGAGAAAAAAAAATACACAAAATAATATTCTCGTACTCAAACATGTAGAAAGAAAAATGAATTCCAGCATCGAGATATAGAAATATATTTCCTGGTTATTGAAGAAAAATATTTATTGACAAACGTTATTCGAAGAAAAATAGCCTACGGACGATTGCCTATTTTTAAGCCTTTCAAGTTTATTTACTTCTTTTATAGATTGAGAAAACTTGGGAAGGAAACTTACTTAAAATGATCGAGTTTACCCGAAACGATGAAACCATTTCTTTGGTTAGAATTTGGCATCTATGTATCGTTCTGCTGTAAGATATTTTTGTCAGTGACACTTATTTTTTCTCCGATGCTAAAAAATAAGGCTCAAAATGTTCATGCTTCTCACAGCATATTGGAGCATTTTTATTCACTCTATTAGATTTTTAAAATACTATGATTTACAGAATAGTTTAATATAATTAAAATATGAGAGTTCTTTTTTACCTATATATATATACATATATATATATATATATATATATATATATATATATATATATATATATATATATATATATATATAAGAAATTGAGGTTTAAACATGAACATTTTTTTTTAATTTTTATTTGCCAAATGTATCCTTTTTACTTCCTTTTACAAAAAAGGAAGCATTGTATTCGCGAAAAAATTTTCACTCAAAAATCGACCTTAATTTCCATTTCACTCACCCCCGAATGAATATTGAGTTTTTTTTTTTCGACTCGACCACACGTGGATAAGTGCCTAAAAACGTATAGACACGCGAAATATCCATAATAACGATTCCCGAGTTAATTAGAATGAATTTTCTCGTGACGTCTGTATGTACGTATGAATGTATGTATGTGCGGATATGCGTATGTGCGGATGTGCGTATGTGCGATGTGCGGATGTGCGTATGTATGTCGCATAACTCAAGAACGGCAAGTCCTAGAAAGTTGAAATTTGGTACGTAGGCTCCTAGTGGGGTCTAGTTGTGCATCTCCCCTTTTGGTTGCATTCGGGTGTTTCTAAAGGGGTCTTTTGCCCCTTTTTGGGGGGGAAATCATTGTTAATTTCGATGTAAACTTAAGTGGTGTTACTATTTGGCGGGCACTTGGCGATATATAGCCAGTCTTTTGGTCGCCAAGTTTTGTCGCCAACTTGGCTACAAATTTGCCGATTTTTTTTTTTTTTTTATCTTTCAATTTGGACACTGTTGGTGATATTTTGAGAGTACACTTTTGAATCATATTAAAATTGCCAGTAATGGGGAAATGACATTAAATTGGAGTAAAAGGAAGTCATGTGATGCACACATCAGCTCGTTTATCATTCTTTTTTCTGCTTAACTCCCCCCGAAAAAATCTGAACTTTTCTTTGAAAGGAGAGATTAAGTTTTTTTTTTTCTTGCAATGAAGAATCGCCTGGTGAAAGACATTATAAATGATCAAAATGACAAGCAAATAAAGCAATAGTCTTACAAAGCGCAAAGTTACCCTAATTGATTGCATTTCTCTAAACATTCTATTTCATTTCATCACTGCACATTTTTACAGGATATAAGTTTGATTAGAAACCAACTTCTTTTTCTCGTACATTGCGATACATGTTTTGTAAAGCCTGTCTCACCGAAGCTAAATATTCATTAAAATAAGAAATACTATCATAAAAGAAATTATTAAATAAGTAAAAACTTACCGCTTGTACATATCTTCATGTACTTATAATTTCCTTTTGTCGAAAACCAAGAAATAAAAATGCAAATGATTTTTTTTTTTTTTTAATAAACAATAGCAGATTTTTTTTAATGTTATTAATTGTAATGCTTAAAAATATACCGTTGCACTGACAGAGATTTGAAATCACTACCTGTTGCATTTTTCTAAATTCCTGTAGTTCGTATTACAGGAATTCCTGTGGAGTAAAAAAAAAATATCTACAGCAACATGTTACATTTCACTTTTGTGGTTGCATCAGAGAAATGCTCCGTTTTTTCAATAAGATGTAATTTACAAGATATCGAAAGGAAATTAGTTCGGAAGACTCTAGGACTTATGCACTTCTTCTTCTTTTTTTTTTTTTTTTTTTTTTTTTTTTTTTTGAGCAATCACGATTGCTTATTGTTCTCACTTGACTGTTTTTGGCGTTCCTATAATTTTATTTTTCCACCAGCACCCTCCGCAGCATCACCGTCGACCGGATCCTAACTAAAACCGTCTCCAGGTTGCGTCAATATCCTACACCTACACGCATACATACACGCACCTACACACACACACATATATACATACACCTACATACGCCTACACACACATACATACATCTACACACATACACAAACACACACACACCTACACACTCACATACACACAACTACCCACACACTCATGCCTGCACACAGACACAAACACATATGCCTACACACACATACACATACCTAACCACACACCTACACACAACTACCCACACACTTATGCCTGCACACAGACACAAACACACATGCCTACACACATACACATACCCCCCTACATACAAACACACATACCCCCCACACAAACACACATACCCCCCACACACAAACACACACGCCTACATATACACACACAATCGTGATTGCGAAAAACGTAATTTGAATTCAAGATGACAAAATTCAAATTAATTTTTTTTTTTTTTTTTGATAGAAATTAAGCTTGGATTTGTATTATGTAAAATAGGTAACCTCTTTATTTTCGTCAAAACCACATGCCAGGACTCGAAAATATCCTGATATTTTCGAATATCCGATATTTTGATATAAATTCGATATTTTCAATCAGCACAAACAATCTTCAAAATAGTAGATGCATCCTCAAATCACTCTTTTTTTTTTCTTGCATTATTATTACAATTTATGTAGACTTAAAATTAAGGTTTCTTTCATTACTGGAATCCAACATTTCATTTTACATTTTCATCAACTTTAATGGACTGCTGAGGAAAGAAGTCATATTACTTTGACTATGTTTTATGATTTATGTGCGCTTTGTTGTTTTTTAACATTTAGAATGCTTCGAATTTCGTATTTTTAAAAATGAAGAGTAATTTATAAACATCAAATGTTTTTTACTTATTCTCAATTTTAAATATTTTCTATATTTTGAATTCTATTATTTTTGAAATTATTTGTTCCCATACTATTAAAGTTCTGGTTGCTTTTTCTCTCCTTTCCGCAGTGTTAAACTTTTGTTTAACTTTTGTTTAATGTACAAAGAGCGAAAAATACTAAATACTAATTTTTGAAGCATTTTATCGATTTTTTTCATTGCATGAAAAAATATTATAAGGACGTTCAAAAGATCCCTTTATCGTTCTTGAGCGCGTTTTTGAAGAACTGTGAAGTTGAATCAAGTGAGATTTACATCATGTAATTTACTAAGGCAAAATGTTTCGCAATGTTGCTAAACATCTGGAACTTTCTTTTAGCCAAAAAATAAAACGAGTGTGTGTTCGGTGTGTCTGATCTTATACATTCATACCAAAACTTAGTATCGTCAGTTCAATATCCATATTCTATATAGATGTGGTTAAAATTGAATTTCTCGAGTTTAATGCCTGTATCATGAAAATATTTCTCTAAAAACGAAAAGGAAAGAAAATTAATTTAACACTATTCGTCACTAATTAGTTGTTCAAAATAATAGTAATACAGTCGACTCCCGCTACAACGCGATTCGACTTACGCGAAATGACTATAACGCGATTTTTACACCAGAAAATAATTTTAGACCTAACGCGAATTCCTCGCCCGCAACACGAAAATTTTCAGAAAGGAATTGCGGTATGAAAGTGTCGACTTTGATATTGGTTACTAAAAATATTGTTTTCTTGAATGGACCTTCATCCCTTTAGTATTACTGGCAGCGTAAGTTTTCCCACTCCGTACTAGTCTGAACATAGCTTTGTTTGTGTAAACAAATAACTAGCTCACATTTATCATATTTTTTGCATTCCAAATGTGAAAGTTGATGAAATATAATGCCACCTAAGAGCACTGTTCCATCTAAAGTTTGTGAAGACCAAAAGAAAAAGTTTCTGACAATTAAAGAAAAGATTAAGGTTCTCGATATGCTTGAACAACTAAAAAATACGTTGAAGGTTGCACGACAATTAGGTGTGAGTGAATCTTCCATTTGTACAATTTTAAGTCGAGAAAAGGAAATCAGTAAAAGATCGCCGAGTAGCAAAATGCATAAATTATGAAAATGGAAGCTTCTCTTGTATTGAGAATTAAAGAAACCAGGAAGAGGGGTGTTGCCATAGATGGAAACGTTATAAAAGAACTATCGAAGCAACTGTGTTTAAAAATATGTTAAAATAACGATTTGATCACGCAGCATAAATCATGAACATCTTCATTTTTTAAAGTTACAAATATCATTATTGGATCTACTGCACAGTATTGTTATATTACATTATTTTATTATTACTACATACTGCACGTACCGTACTGGTTTACTTTATGTCTCTTTTTGCCGCTGATCACTGATTTTGTGTTCGTACAAACAGTTTTTTTTTTCATTTAAATACAAATAAAAATTTAGTTCTTTATGTAAGAAACGGTAATGTATAATTAAGGAATGGTTTAAAACAGTTTGAGGTGGTCTTAAAAAGTGTCTAAAATATTTAGGTATGTTTATAAAAAAAAAAAAAAAACATATACCTTTTTCCACAACGCGAAATTTCGACATACGCGAGGGGTCTTGGAACGCATCCCTCGCGTAAGTCGGGATTCGACTGTAATTGCTTTAAATTAAAATGCTTTTCAAATATCTAGAGTAAAAAAATAATAATATAATCCACCATGCTCACACACAGAAACACACACACGCATAGAAAAATGCACAGATAACCTAACACTCAACAAGTGATAACCTTGAGTGAAATGAGCATTTTCGTCCTGACAATCGATAACAGTTGTCTACAATCCTACGTCAACCTTGAAGGCGTGACGTCACATTGTTCCCGTCTCATTTTAAGCTTTCATTGAACTGGCACGTGCGGAAACATCATGGATGCAACGCAGTTGATTATTGGTCCTACAATTACGTCTTTGCTCGGGGGAATCGCTCTGATATTGCTTCTCTATTGGTGAGTCACTATATTGGTTTATCATTTGTTTTCATTCACAGACATATTACTCGCTTGGCGTTCGTTTTCGTTAATCAGGAAAGCTCTTAACTACTTGTTCTGTTTAATAACATCGAGCTCTGTGACATAGATAAATAAGACAAAAAGAACCCTGTATCGTTGAGGGAAAGACAAATGAATAGAAATCTCCCAAATTAGGGCAATTCATCCTCAAACGTGTGTTTACGTTTTGGATCATTAATAGGGTTGTAACTAATTTTCGACTTCGTCGCATCGCAATATTCGTGTGATTGTAAAAAAAAAAAAAAAAAAAAAAAAAAAAAAAAAAAAAAAAACTTTTTTGGAAGATAAAAGTTCAGGTGAATCTGTCTGAAATTTATAATGACCAAAAACTACAAATTGAATTTTTATTGCGAAAAAAAAAAGATGCAGCTTTGGGGCATATCAATTTGGCAGTCAGGCAGTTCGCACCACTATATCAGTTTAAACGCCCCACTTGAGGTAATTTCACAAAAAGTATTTAAAATTAACTAAACTAACGTAAATCAATACAAATCATCAATATGAGCAACGAAATGAAATATTAAAATCAATTTTACTCTAGCAAAATGTAAAATGTTCTAAACTGCGTTAAAAAGTGTCCCTCTTACCTTTTACTTTATTATGAAGATGTAATAATAAAAATTCGTTCAAAATGGCTTTAGTGTATGCGTAAAACTTCTTTATACACAAATACTCTTGGAAAAGTCGACACAGGCGCATTGTTGCTGAAATCAAGAGATATAGTGACTGAAGTGATTTACCTGGCAGAGCATGTTACCCCCGACTTCCTTTGGTGTAATTTAACTGTTTAAGAGATTGCTCAGTGCTTTTTAAAACATGCCGAGAAGGTTTTTTTTTTTTTTTTTTTTTTTTTTTTTTTTTTTTGACCATTTTGCTCAAAGTAGATATATTTCAACTCATGATAAGCCTACTTTTAAACTTGACTCTTCAAATTGCTTTAATATTTAATTAGTTTTTGTATACAAAATAATTTTCCTCGTAACCGAATCCAGCAGTATCAGTAGGTAGAAGCTCAAATAGACCTATTTCAAACATAACTAGAAATACTGCTCTTATCCTGGTTGCCCTGTAAAAAAATTCCGAAACGTTACTGGTTATTTCCGGGGAACGTTTCGCGATTTCAGAGGTTTTCACCTATTTTCCCAAAAAATCAAGTATCTTCGCAAAAAAGTTTCCTGAATTCCTAAAAGATGCACGAATGCAGACCTTGCACTGGTGTGAAAAATATTTTTTGCTACCAGTTTAAATATTGCCGGAGCGTGTTTATTAAGTGTATCGGCTTTGGATTGTTTATAGCCCTTCCGGATTGACTAAGCTTCCAATTGGAGCAAATAAGTCACTGGATAGCTACAGCTTTGCGAAGCAGGAATTGCAGGCAAGAAATATGCTTGGTTCTTGCTTGCAATTTTCGCGTAGCTTGGCCGTGGTTGCTCTAATTAATATTTCTGGAGCTTTCTTGGTAAATCAGGAAGGTTCTAATCGAATAAATTAAACCTATTTAATTTTTCTAGATAGTTCACGACTGGCTTTAATAGGGGAGATTTCTTAATATTTCAGAAAGGTTACTGACTTTTATCAGAAAACGTTCCTGGTTTTTGTAAGATATGTTACTGACTGAAATTGGGCACATCAGATGCCTATTATTTTCCCGGAACGTTTCTGAATCGTTTTTACAGTGTGATTTGGGTGGCAGTAAATGGATTTTTCAGAAAAAGGTCCATAAATCCTGAAAAGATACCCGCTTTGCTAGTTCTTGATGTCGTTTATAAACCTGTGCTTCATGTTTAGATTGAATATCTTCTCGTTTTACTTCCTTTTACTTAGTAAGGGAAGTATTGTATTCGCGAAAAAAATTTCCCTCAAAAATCGGCATTAATTTCCATTTTGCTCGCTCCCGAATGAATATTTAGTTTTTTATTCAACCCGACCACAGGTGGATATATGCCTAAGAACGTATAGATACCTGAAAGATCCATTTTGACGATCCCTGAGTAAATAACTGCGAGTTTTCTCGTGACGTCCGTATGTACGTATGTATGTGTGTATGTACGTATGTATCTCACATAACTCAAAAACGGTATGTCCGTGAAAAATTAAATTTGGTACGTAGACTCCTAGTGGGTTCTAGTTGTGCACCTCCTCTTTTGGTTGCGTTCGGATGTTTCAAAGGGGGTCTTTTATACGTTTTAAGGGGAAAATCATTGTTGATTTCAATGCAAACTCAAGTTTTGTTATAATTTGGCAAACACTTGGCGATATATCGCCAAGCTTTTGGTCGCCAAGTTTTGTCATCAACTTTTCGGCAAATTTGGTGTTTTTAATTTTAAATCTGGCTTTAATTGGACCACTACTGGCGATATTTAGAGTTAACCATTGAATCACATATAAATTGTCACAATATTGGGGAAATTAATCTGTATAAAACGTTTTTTTTTGCTTCGGTTCGCAACAAACTTGGGGTGAAAGTATTCAAAGTGTTTCTTTGCTTACTCCAAGGCACTATTATCATCAAATTGGCGTAAAAGGAAGTCATGTGATGCACACATCAGCTCGTTACTGACCTGGTAAAGAGAGAATCTGGGAACGAACTGCGGGAACAAATATCCAGAAATCAAGATGCCATAAGTTATTCATATCGAATTGAGAATGACTCCTTTTCATCTGGGAGAATAATATATCAAACTTTCACCGTTTAATGTAAAAGTTTGAGAGCGTTCAAGAAGTAGGAAAACACGTTACAATTTTGCTTACTGACACGGATTGGTATTAGTTTACTTAACGTTAGTCTTTTTTTTCCTGGAACCACACCAATTTTAACTTGTCGTTTCAGTTCATTCAGTCCAGTTGTCAGTAATTTGCTAATGTGGTAATTAACATAAAAGCTGTGAATGGTTTCTTTGACTGCACTGTGACTTAAAGTAAGCACCAAGAAGTAGTTTCTTCAATGAAATAATGAGTATTTTCAAACATAACAATTAAATTCCTTGTCATGACTGAATGAATAAAAGTTTTAAAAATCTACCGTCAGATATTAAAAGAGGAAATTTAATTAAAGCTTAATAAGAGATGATGCTTGAAGAATTTTCCACTTTGCGAACGGTTAAAATTAATTAAAACTCTCATAACTTTCCGGCTATAATTTCTAATTCAAAATAAAATGCAAGATTTTGATTTTAAATGTGAAAAAGAGACAAAAAATACATAAGACATAAAAATCATCACATAACTCAGTAAGTTTTTAGAATGTGTTGACACTCAGAAAAATTAAGAAAGTATAAGGAGGAAAAGTAACATTTAGAGGATTTTTTCTATGAATAAAGGTTTTTCGTAAGACATCTACTCGAGTGACCTTGTTTGTTACAAATTACTTCCACTTTGAAGTGGAGTGCACAGTTGCGTGCTATTTCAATTAAATTTAAGAGCAAATGCTTTTTCAGAATTTGACAGTGGTGCTTCTTTACCAGAAAAGAAATAGTATACTGGCAATATAAATTTTTTTTTTAAATGTATACTAAGTTCGTCCATGCGGTAGGTGCACTGTGCAAGAACTTTTACGTTGAAATAGCATAACAGTGAAGCTAAACATTTTTTTTTTTTTTTTTTTTCAAAAACCGGTTGTGATGCAGAATTTTTTGAAAATAAAAGTTTTGTTTTGAAAATAGATTGATAACTGTACACTGTTCTGAATGGACTCAACACAATTCAAAAAGGTTCAAATTCGTCAAAATTTGAAATTCCAAAAATTTGCCCGAAACCGATACTGTTTTCTAGAAATTAATTGCAAAAGGAAGTAAAAACGGGTTCTTGGTAAGCTATTTTGTAACAATAGCATGTAAGCTCTGTTTTTTACATAATTTTCATTCGAAGACAATTGAATCATCAATTTTCGTTTTGTGTACATTTTCTATTTCCTTTACACTGCATGTACAAAGTGTCCTGAAAAAGACGGACTGTTTTCAAAAATTTATAACAGGAGAATGGTTAATGATAAAAAACAAATTCTTGCAGAAATTTCATATGGTGGGCGCTAAATTTTTTCTCTCAGAGTTCCAAATTTTGGTTCAAAAATGTTTCAATAGATGGCGCTGCACATGGTAAGCCGGTAAGTCAAAAAAGAAGAATTGAAATTCACCGATTTTTCTTCCGATTGCGACATAGGATTACAGCCGACGATTGTTTGAAAATATTGTTTTGTTCTTTTGTTCATTATTTTCAAAAAATTATGATGTAATTTTCTATTTTTTTTTTTTTTTTTTGATTACCGGACTTACTATCTGCCGCGCCATCTATTGGAAAACTTTTCAACTAAAATAAATTTGGAACTCAAGGGGAAAAAATTTACCGCCCACCACATGAATTTTCTGCATTTTTTTTTTTTTTTTTTTTCATTTATCGTTTTCCAGTTATACATTTTTAAAAACAGTCAGTCTTTTTCAGGACACCCTGTATGTATACATCTCACTTTATTTTTGTTTGTTCATTTTTTTTATTCATATGTTATTTTATAGTTGTTGGGGGGGGGGTGAAAATTTGGTTGAATTTTTCAATTTTTTCATACTTAAATTTTTTTATTTGAGTCCGAAACAAATATTTATCTTAGAAAAACACGAAGAAAATTAAATAAAAATCTCAGTTCATAAAAGTAAAGTATTTATTAAAGTTGAATTGAATAAACCATAGATAACTTACGAAACTCATTGATAACCGTATATATTTTTGATTTTTGAATTTTAGGTATTCAACAAGAAATCATCATTACTGGAAGAAAAGAAACGTTCCTTTCGTAACGCCGCTACCACTGTTTGGAACAGTCTTGGATTTGATGTTAAAGGTATAGTGCAGCTCTGGTTAGTTGAGCTGTGACCTGGACTATGTTTACCTGTTTTAGGGGCTTTTAGTGAAAAATAGACGGGTTATTGGCTCGGATTTTAGTTGGAATATTTTTGAAAAACTACTAAGAAAGTTTCTCAACGCAACTTAGTGCCAATTACCCCTCCCTATTTTCCGAAACAGAGGTAAACAGTGTCAGAGTTGGAGCTCAACTTCTCAGAGCCGCACAATATAATACGAGGTAATCCTCAGTGCTATAACATTTATTTATATTTTCTGTACATTGTGTGAATTTATTTTGTCTACATAGTCATATATTTAAACTGGTATAAATTAAAAATATTTTCATCAATATTTCTTAAATTAAATTGTACTAAAGTAGTGTGCACTTCTGCCTCGACAAAATGACGAATTTAGAAACTTTGACTCACGTGCGTGCACTGACGTTAAATGGCTTCTCTGATTTAACGTCATGGGGGCTGCAACAGAATATGTAATATTCAAAATTGTGTTACGTGAGCTGCTGATGATAATGAGTTTATTTATGCATTTAATTACAATATCATCCTGCTTATTGCAGACCATTGTTTTAAATGTAATTGTTTAATAATTTTGATTATAAACCTTCACTTTTGTTCAAAATTATAGATTTTTTTTTTTAAATAATTGTGTTTCAATCATAACACAATTTGTTCTTACTTCGTTAAAATAAAGAGGAATAATAGAAAAAATATTTTTAAATTTAAAATAACTCATTAGTTAAATGAAACAATAAATTTAATTTTCTTAAGTGTCTAACGTGATTATTTCATCATTACGTGAAACCTGGACAAAAATGTTGACTCCAGAGTTTGTAGTCCTGAAATTCCTGACAAAACGTATTTTGTCCCAATTTTTAGCTTTTTGTCCTGATATTCCTGAATTTTCAAAAAATATAGGAGAGGGTGGCCCAAAGCAGGTAGGTCACTCAAAGCGGGTAGGCATTCGTATGCCGTCGCATGGTGTGCAAGCTGCGATGTATGCGCGTATCGTGTTTACCCGAACACCCCCGAGTTTCAATCAGTTACAGCGAAGCAGCAGTGAAATGGCATGGCGTAACCAGGCTTAAAATAAGAAAAATGATACATATCCAAAAAACTGAAAACATGTAACTTGTGACGAGAGTGTAGTCGAAGAAAAGTTTATTTTTTTACTGTCAGTAATATTACGTTATTCTGACACCATCTACCTGCAAACTACGATGATCATTTTGTTTGTTTCTTTTTTAATTTAAGGTTGTAATTATTGGAAAAAACACTTGCCTTCGGGAAAAGCAGGCAGGACAAAGCAGGTATAAGATTTAATCATGTATTTATATATAACTTCTTGACACATGTGCTGACTTAGATTCAGTAGGATATTCCTATTTCAGTAGGATAAGTATAACTTTATTTTTTATGATGGCAATTAGTTAATCTATTCATTTAATCAGTCATTTCTTTATGTTTTATAAACAAATGACTTAGATTTTCAATTTAAATTGGATAAGTATCCCTTTTTTATAATGGCAGTTAGCTAGCCAGTTAATTTAAATATAACATCATATTTGATAGTAAATTTACCAAATCACAATTAGTTAAGCTTACCCGCTCTACCTTGTTTGTAATGTTTGATAATAAATAAATATTGGATTTGAAATGATGCAAAAATCACTAATTATTTTGAAGTTCAAGAACCCTGCTAAGTAATAAAACCGAAATTGTTGCGATGAAAGTCCAAAAACTACAACTTTCTAGCGTTCTTCGTTAGCCTACCCGCTTTGGGCCACCCTCCCCTATACATGTTTCATTTATATTTCTCAACTAGAACACAATATTGCCAATTCTGCATCGAAATTAACTTATTTTGCCAAAAATTTATTCTCTCAGAATTTGTTCCGTGCTAGCACCAATTTCCAATACATTCGAATCCCGACTTACGCTAGGGATGTGTTCCAAGAACCCTCGTGTAAGTCGAAATTTCGCGTTGTGGCGAATGGTGTGTGTAAAAACTTTTATAAATATACCCAATTATTTTAAACACTTGTAAACACCACATAAAACTGTTAAAAATCATTTCTCAACCATACATTACTGTTTCTTACACTGTAAAAACGATTCAGAAACGTTCCTGGAAAATAATAGGCAGCTGATGTGCCCAATTTCAGTCAGTAACATATCTTACAAAAACCAGGAACGTTTTCTGTTAAAAGTCAGTAACCTTTCTGAAATATTAAGAAATCTCCCCTATTAAAGCCAGTCGTGAACTATCTAGAAAAATTAAATAGGTTTAATTTATTTGATTAGAACCTTCCTGATTTACCAAGAAAGCTCCAGAAATATTAATTAGAGCAACCACGGCCAAGCTACGCGAAAATTGCAAGCAAGAACCAAGCATATTTCTTGCCTGCAATTCCTGCTTCGCAAAGCTGTAGCTATCCAGTGACTTATTTGCTCCAAATGGAAGCTTAGTCAATCCGGAAGGGCCATAAACAATCCAAAACCGATACACTTAATAAACACGCTCCGTCAATATTTAAACTGGTAGCAAAAAATATTTTTCACACCAGTGCAAGGTCTGCATTCGTGCATCTTTTAGGAATTCAGGAAACTTTTTTGCGAAGATACTTGATTTTTTGGGGAAATAGGTGAAAACCTCTGAAATCACGAAACGTTCCACGGAAATAACCAGTAACGTTTCGAAAAATTTTTACAGTGTACATAAAAAACTGATTTTTTATTTATTTATTTTTTATTTTTTTAAACCGTTTTATTCAACCCAAAATACTACTACGATGCACAAATCAATGATCAATGGGAAAAAAAGATATGAAATAAACCAGTACGGTACGCAGTGTGTACTGTATGTAGTAAGAAAAGCAAATGACTATAGTTGTAATTTTTAGTAGATCCAGTAATGATGTTTGTAACTTAATAAAGGGAAGATGATAATGATTTATGCTGCTTGATCTAACCGTTATTCTTATATATTTTAAATAAACAATTCAGTTGCTTCACTATTTTTTGTAACGATTCCATCTATTTACACCTCTCTTCCTGGTTTCTTGAATTCACAGTACAAGAGCAGCTTCCATTTTCATAATTTTTGCATTTTCTTTAGATACTACTGAACTTTTACGGATTTCTTTTCTTGACTTTTAATTGTACATATGGAAGATTCACTCATACCTAATTGTAGTGCTACTTTCAACACATTTTATAGTTGTTCATGCACATAACCTTTAGCCTTTCTTTATAATTGTCAGAAATTTGCTCTTTTTCTTTCATCTTCACAAACTTTAGATGAAACGGCGCTCTTAGGTGTCATTATATTTCATCGAGATTCACATTTAGAATGAAAAAATAAATGGAAAATGAGGAGTATTTGTATAAGCGATGTTCAGACTAGTACGATGTGGGAACTTCCGCTCTCAGCGATGCTAAAGGGATGAAGGTCCATTCACGAAAAAAAATTCTAGAAAATAACAAAGCCGATACTTACACACCGCAATTACCTTCCGAAAATTTTCGTGTTGCGGGCGAGGAATTCGCGTTAGATCTAAAATTGTTTACTGGGGGAAACATCGCGTTATAGCCATTTTGCGTAAGTCGAATCGCGTTGTAGCGGGAGTCGACTGTATTGCCGAAATACCTTCTTGTGGTTTGGAGAGCAAATCCAACGTTCTACGTTGTATTTCAACGTTGTAAGGAGCAATGTAAGGAGCAAAGGTATAGATTACATATCTACATAGTCACTATACTTATCAGGTATTTTTTCCAATGTTACACCAAACCATCGCAACCAGCATGAAAGAAATTATCGTCTATGTAATGAAGCCACGTACAAGCGGCTTGCTAAACTGCACAAGTTGACTAAAATATGGCATATTTTTGAAATTTTTAACATTTGAATTAGGAAAAAATATTTTTTTTTCTACTGTACCGTGTCCCGTCCCTACATCCGTTATACCCCTCTCCCTACGTATCTCCCATAGATTAAAAATGATTTGCCGTAAAAAATTGAACTGACGGATGTACGATATGTATTACCGGGTTTTTATTTTATTTTAACGTTTAGTCTGGAAATATGAAGTTTTAAATTTTCTCTATGGATTGTGACGGGTGCTGATGTTTCTCGGTATGTTTTGAAACCGAAGAACTAGCAGGTTTTATTTTATTTCATGGGTTTTTTTTTTTTTTTTTCATTTTCATTTTAAATTTAGTGGCATGTGTCACATGAAAAAGAAGTAACTTTTTCCTATATTACATTAAAAACAGGGCTGCGGAACCGGAAGGAAAATGACCGACTCCGACTCCGGGAATTTTGGAACCTCCTACTCCGACTGTTCGAATTTTAAAACTTCGATTCCTTACTCCGACTCCGCAGCCCTGATGAAAACACAAAAACTTGTAATGGCAAATGATCACCTTAAGTAGTAAGCAAAATAGAGAAATTTTACAAAAGGAAAATTTTCCCTCGTCACTTCAACACATATGAGAAAAAAGTGGACTGATAAGTTTCTAAACTAATAATAATATTACATAAAATACACCGCCAACTCAAACATTCCATCTGAGGACTGCAGTTTCGTGCTTTTTAGCACTCATCAGCTCGGAATAGGAAGGAGGCGCTGGAGGTGGAAAACGTCTTAAAGGAACCAAGAGAGCCATGCAAACTGGTAGCTAATGTTTAATTAGCGCACCAGACGAGTGATCGCAGCAATGGTGAGGTTCAACCGCACCAGTTAGCTACCAGTCTGTTTGGCTCTCTTGGCTCCTTTAAGAGATTTTCCACCTCAAGCGCATTTACTTCTTATTCCGGGCTGATGAGTGCTAAAAAGCACGAGACTGCAGTCCTCGGATGGAATGACTGAGCTGGCGATGTATTATATGCATTTCTGCGCTGTCCTGGCTTAGGGCGGGAACTTACTGCATAATAATAATGTTCAACTCCTAAAATTATTCATTCTGCAATTTTTATATAACATGTGACGTCAGTTATAATCAATCAACAAAAATGTTCCCTTATTTAGTTTCTGACTGTATTTTTAAATGAACTTCTTTTCGGTTGAAACTCCTCTTTAAAGAATTCATGAATTAATATCAGTTTTCCAATTTTATAAATATTCCTGAATTTAAAGATCTATTTTATTTTCTGAATTTTAGTACTTTCAATATCATGGAATTAAAATGATGTATAAAAAAGAAATACCTTTTTCAAATAATATTCTTAATAATAATAGCCATTACATAACATAAAGATTTAGTTGAGTAATTCTACTCCTTTGTAATATTACTGCGCTTTTTTAGAACCCTAATGCAGCAGATAAGCTCTTCCCATAAAATAAATAATTTTGATAATTCGATTATTCCAAAATCTCAGCTCTAAATGTACTTTTTTGATATGTATCTCTCTAAAAATGAAATCAGAAGATAAAAAAAACATTATCTCGCATAGTTATCTTAATGGCAAATGGACATTGCTTCCTACTTTAAAAGCCTTTTACTTACATCTTTAATGGGGTTGTTTCCTTCAGTCAAAATTAGTACTTTTTGTTACTAAAATTGATAGAATAAGCAAAAAAAAAAAAAAAAAAAAAATGGACCCAGAAAATACATTTTATTTTCCCAACAATTTTTTTTTAATTATTTTTTTTAAAATGTCCAATTTTTTAAACAAGGCGTGGTATTGATGACGTCACAAATGATGCTCTTTGGCGCATCTTTCTAGCGTTTCCACGTTATGATAATCAAGAAGCGAATAAAAATTGCTCTCTACGCTTGCTATCAACCATATCGTTGCCAATACAGGTGAGTAAAGATGCGAATTAAATATTTTGCTCTGTGAATGGCAACACGAAATGGCATTTCATCATTTGTGATGTCATAGGACAGAAACGTAAACAATGAAAACACACCGATTTAAGTAATTTCTTTTAAATATTAAACTTAAGCAATTTATTTAAAAAATGGTCAGATCCTATGTTTAAACATGCTCTTTCAGAAAAAAATACTTTTAAAATTTTGGAAACGAACCCATTCTTCGCTTATTTGTTTTTTCCTTTTCTGTTTTACTTTGTTTTATTTGCTATTGGTTCTGTGAATATAATATTCTCTTTGGGTATCTCTTTGTACATAGGCACTATTTTATAACAGCGTGGATTCCATTTTAGAGGTTGAAATAGTGAGAAATACATTTGGGAAAAAAACAAGTTATTGCTTTTTTTTCCTTCATGCAAATGAGATTCTTTTTTGTATAATATACGGATAGTAAAGTAATAAATCTCAAGTTTGTCCAAAGTCGGAAACATCGGAAATAGTTACGTTGCCCAGCGAGACAGAACTATTTAATGGCATTTTAAAAACAGTCACGATACTGTAAACGTTAATGCCATTCGCTTTTACCACTGAAAGGTTTGTCCTAAATAACGTCTATTATACAGGGTGTAAAGCAAAGGACTCCCTGGTTTCAAAATTTAATATCTCGGAAACAAAGGACGATATTGGGATAAAATAAACGGTATGTTTATTGTGAAACCCATAAAAATCATATACAGGAATACGAAATTAGTTTAAAAAACTGACAATAGGTGGCGCTGCACAATATAATTGCAATAGAAGTCTCCATAAATAGTGCTGTGAAGAGGTTTGTTATTTCAGCAGCAGTTTAGTCTCTCAGATATGCTTACATATAGGCTAGAAATTATCGTCCAACCCCTTCGCAGCACTATTCATGGAGACTTTTATTGCAATTACAGCGTGCAGCGCCACCTGTTGGAACTTTTTAAAACTAATTTACAAGTTCCTGTATATGATTTTTATGGGATTCACAATAAACATACCGTTTATTTTATTCCAATATCGTCCTTTGTTTTTGAGATATTTAATTTTGAAACCAGGGAGTCCTTTGCTGGACACCCTGTATATAAAGTGAAGTTATAATAAATTCTCTTATGTTTATAAAGTGATTAAGTTTTTGCGTTACAAAAATTTTAATACAGTGGAATCCGCTTAATTAGACCGTCGGTCAATCGGACCAGCCGCTTATTCGGACCAAATCTTAAATAATCAAAACAAAGCCTATTATCTAAGCCTAGTATTATTCAATTATTGGGGCCAAAAATCCGTTTAATTGGACCAAAGAACACGAGAAAAAAAATTGGAAAAAACAAAAAATCTCTCGCTTGAAGCGAGTTTCCAAGTGCGTCAACGAACTTAACAGTTAGTGCAATAAAACTTAATAATGGTTCCTTGACACTTTCAATTAAATCCGCAATATTTGCAGGAAAAAATGGTTCACGTAACTTCCAGTGCGTGGCGGCACTGTTCCAGCAAATATCAAAATTTCAGCAAAATTTCAAATTTCTTCAGTTCTGTAAAAACATTCAATAATATTTAATTTTTTTGAAAAAAAAAAAATTAGCTGTAAAATAAGTAATTAACATTTTATTGGAATTTTCAATAACCGATTAGTTCTTTTTAGCACTTATTTTTTCACTCCCATATTTTAAGTTACTTCTGGTTATTGAATTGAAAGCTAACTATAACTAAAACCGTACCGGTCTGAACACGTTATTAAACGAGTGTAAAAAGATTATCCGCTTAATTGAATTAATGTTTTCATGGAAAAATTTCGTAAACAGCAATTTTTCTTCTTTGTATACTCCCATACATATGGAGCTCACTGTAATAACTAAACTAAAATGTTTTATGTTATTTTTTCTAAACTAAATGTGTATTTCAGCATTTTCGGTCAAGCTGCACAGGTCATGTTCACTTAATTGGACTAGCCGGTTATTAGGATCAAAATGGTCCTGTCCCAATGCGAGTGGTCCTATTAACTGGAATCGACTATATAAGTCAATTCCTAGCGAATGTTATGATGTTATGCGAATTGATTTTTTCCCCCGACTTAATCGAAAAACTTGGCGGACCGAATGCAGAGTTGATGGCTCGCAGGTTGAGCGTTGCTGCATTATAGTACTCAAGCTATGCCCGTTTTGTTTCACCATAGCGACTTGGTTTTTTTTTAAATAAATCCTCCGCTGTAGTGGCATTTATAGTATTTTGTTGACATGTAAGTTGATAACCCTGTTTTGCACAGACACGTTGTTACTGCTGATAAGAGAGTGAAGAGCGACTTTCATGATAACTAAATATAGTCAACTTTTAAACAGCAACAGAATTCTATTTAAAAGGGGTCACAGTACCTTTCAAGCAATTTTTTTCAATTTAAGTAAATTCTATTTTTCGTTGAAGCCATAACATGCTTACTTACTTTGTAATCAATAATTTATGTTAAAAATTTAAAAATATTGCTTACTTTTTTTAAAAATTCAAAACGTTTAGGAAAATTTCAATTTTTTTAAATCTCTAAGGCTTTTTTGTTTTTAAAGTAATATAAAAAAAGCTTTTTGCTAAACGATCACAATCATCATGTCTAAAAATCTGTGCATTCATTTGCTTTTGTGTTTACTACAAAATTTTCTGTAATCAATTACGTAGAAAATCGGAATTTTTTTCAAAAAAAAATTGATTTTTAAAGGTATAACATGCTCTAAACATTTGAATAATTTATGAAATGCTTATCCAATGCACAGTTTTGTTAAATACATTATCGTAATTGCAAAAAGTATTACTTTAAAGCTGTATCTTTAATAGAAAAAAATCCTTAGGGATTCTTATGACACGAAAACACAAAAAAACGATCATAGAGAAAAATCAAGTGAAAGTTTTCTTTTTGCATAAGAACACATAGCGAGCATGACCTAAAACCACTCATTACTTTCTAAATATTTGAACTAAAGCAATGAAACTTTTCCCCTGTGTTTGGACTGGTGTTTAGTTTCGAAATAAGCAATAAACATTTTTTTGATCGTTTTGTCATTTTTGAGGTACTGTAACCCCTTAAGTCATTAACTTAAATTTCTGTTGCAAAGATGAATCTTATGTCATTCTAACAAAAACATCGTATTCTTGTGCTGTCACAATCGAAGGTCATACTGTGACGGAAATTTGGTTTTTTATCCTTAATTCTTTTCAATACTTTCTCTCTGATATTCTTTAGGAAAATACTGATTAAAAGCTTTATTTAAACTTTACTTTATCAATTTTTAGGCGACTAATTTGATTTATAAGGAAGAATGCAAGATTTGCGGAACCTTTGAGTTATCTCTATGGAACCTTGAAGCACAATTTGAGAAACGCTGATCTTAGTCTGGTACGGGTACAAATTGCTTTTTCGTTATTTACTATATAGCGCTGAGAAAATCGGGTGAGAGAATTATTTCTAAACCCCTTTAGCATTCAATATCTCATTTTCACAAATGATTATCAGTTATTTTGAACATAATAGGTATAAATATAAAGGTACATCGAATAAAGGTTATTTGTATTTGTTTGTTGCAATGACCTTTTGTTGTTTACATATAACATTCTTAAATAGTTTTCAAAAAACTGTCATCTTTTAAAGTAACAAGATTGTGTTCACAACTGTGGTTGTCAGTCTGTAACGATGGAGTTGGCTCAAAATTGCTAGAGTGAAACCTCGATTTCATGTTCCCTGAATCTACGGTTTTTTCCACATTTAACGTTTTTTCATCGGATCCCATCATCAGTTTTGCTGCTATGTATTTTCCGTATTTTAAGGTTTCCCGCATTTAACGTTTTTTTAACCCGGTCCCTTGAGAAACGTCCTTTGAGAAACCGGCACTTCACTGTATTTGAAAACAAAAATGAAACTGTAGGGTTTTCATTTATTTATTTTATTGGTTTTTTTTTTTTTTTTTTAATCAGCCTCTTCATGAAACTGAACTCAACAGATACAGAAAATACGGACAAATTTATGGGTAAGTTTATTATTGAGAAAATTAAAAAATGTTACTATACTGTATTTAAGTAGAAAAATTGTAGATCCTATACGAATTTTAATAATTTTTATTTTTTCTTAAGTCACTATGAAGGGACAAATCCAGTTTTATCTATAGCTGATCCAGTGCTACTAAAGAAAATATTGGTGAAAGATTTTCTCTCCTTTCCAAATCGCAGGGTATGTAACAAATCTATAAATGTATATGCTGGTATATGTATCAGTATGTGTTTGTATCAATATATGTATGTATGCAGTGCTGTAGTTGAAAAAAAAATATTTCGGAAGACTCACCACAAGAAAAAGTAGTTTGAAATTAAGTTACATTAAAATTGCATTATTTTTACAGGGAAAAAAACAAATATTTCATGGAATGTGACGTCCCTCTACTCCCATCCCCCCTCCACTACAGCACTGTGTGTATGTATGTATATAGGCATGCATACATGTATGTTTATTTGTAAGTCCCCACCCTTCCGCATGATTTTCTTCTGGCAGTGATTTTTGACAATATTATATTCCTGACGGCATATAAAATTTGGAAAATAACTCTAAAAGATATACCTACTTTAGATATACCCTCTTTATCTCTGACGTCATTCCAGAATTAAGCGTGCTTCACGCTAATGTAATCGTAGTCAACTACGTCGAGATGATTTATTAGTTTAATAAACAAGTTGACTGAGCTGCCACTTGGTATCAGAATTAAAATTGGATCCAGGGATGCCATTGGGATTTTTCACAAAAACGCAAGATTGAGGTAATAAAATTCCAAAACTCTAGGAAAAAACAAGATCATGTAAATGATAAGTCTCATTCTCTTTTTTGTAAATAGTTCGTCAATTATTCATCTTAAAAATGATAAATTGTAAAATTGTGAGTTTAAATACTAAAACTGATCGCTCAATTCTTATGAACAGTTTCCTTAAAAAACGGCATAAAAAAAGAAGTTGCCGAAAAAAAAGTTTCTTTAATGTCTTAACTTGATGCAATACTACTGTCTATCGTGATAGTACAAGATAGACAGGGAAGTTGTACAATATAAGAGACAAATAACATCCAGGGCAAGAACAGAATATCGTATTTTTTGCCCTTCGCAACAATTTTAATAAATTTTAGCATGCGCATTGCATATTGCTTAGCCAGAAAACTATATTTTAGTGAACATTTTAGGGCTATTTTTTTCAAGGAATGATTTGTTTCGAAATAAAAACTGCAGTGAAAACTTTTTTCGGAATATTCAGATACTATATCATTTAGATATACCATGCAACTACATTTTATAGTTGCTATTTTACTTGCGGCATTTGTCGTAACGTGGCACCAATTTTTCCAACCGCCGTTATAGAAGGCAGCCATTTGGTCTCACAGCCTATTATCTACTCTGGCCTTAGCCAAATGTTTCCTACGAGCCAGATTTTCTAGAGAACAAAAAGTTGGAAATCGTTTGGAGCCATGTCCGGCAGCATGCGCTATTTACATATATACGTCCTTCTTCAGAGTTTCAACACATGGAAATGGTGTTGAAACTGCCGTTACTCATGAATGTTTTCCCATTTACATTACTCATTTGTTCATTAATTTTTGCTGCATAGAACATCTCAACATGCAACAATCAAATGACAATACAGGGTGATTGTAATTAAAGTTCCACTTTCAAAACGATGTAAAAATAAAACCCCTGGTCAGAATGTAGTCAAATTTCAACGGAATATTATCGAAAAAGGGGGGAAACGTATGGCAGAAGAAAAATAAATATTTGGAATTTTTAGCAAATGGCGCTGCAAGTGTCAGAATATGCAATCAAAACACCTGTCATGCTAACGACTCATTGAAGTTGTTATAAAAACGCCGGGTACACGTTTTTTCCTCATTTTGCATCTGAGAAGTTCACTGTGACTGTCTCAATGAAAGGCCGGGGCGTCCCTATCACCTGATCTAAACCCGTGTTACTTCTGGCTACGGGGCTATCTGAAAGTTGTTGTGTTCAGTGCTCCAATTGCAAACTTTGCTGAGCTGAAGGCACGCATTGCGTAACACATTCTAAACGTGACCCCGGAAACAT